>NC_049991.1:20092220-20113774 GCF_000003815.2 Branchiostoma floridae | reverse complement strand
GACAAGGGCAGTTCCCCCTGTTCTTCTACCATGAGGGCACCCCACATGCACACCCACGACTCCGTGTCCAGAGGTCATCTACAAGGAAGGATGGAGGCTACCAAAGGGGGTCATAGTCAGGTCAGTCATATACTATATACGTACATTTGAAAAAGCCAAGAATGACAGTACTGTGCCCCTGTATATTAGTTGAGAACAGTTAGTGACATCCTCTAAAACCAAGTAGATATAGGGTGTTGGCGCCATCAATGCAGAAAGTTGTCGAATGTGGTTCAGAATGTGCTTCAAGTTGTCCTTAGAAATGGCCATATTACATCTTTTTTCACAAAGCTGGTTAGAATTAGAAAGAAACTGGTTTATGTGATTTTCAAGAACAATGTATATTTTATTGTGCATGCCATAACAGTTCACGAAACCTTTCAAAAATGTTTTCTCCTGTTTTCTTGTAGCTGGATAGCTTTACCCACCGGCTGTTGTCTGTTCTGGGAAACTGTGAGGCAGGGAAGGTGTGTGAGGATCGTATGTACGACACCAACATTCTCTGTAGGAAGCTGGCCACGGTGCATCCAGCTCTCATGCTCAGGTACCGGTACTAGGGGTGGGTACTAGGGATGGTACTAGGGGCAGGCACTAGGGGTGGGGAGTAGGGGCGGGTACTAGGGGTGGGTACTAGGGGTGGGGAGTAGGGGCAGGTACTAGGGGTGGGTACTAGGGGTGGGTACTAGGGGTGGGTACTAGGAATTGGTACTAGGGGTGGGTACTAGGGGTGGGTACTAGGAATTGGTACTAGGGGTGGGTACTAGGGATACGTGGGTACTAGGGGCGGGTACTGTGAGGCGGGGAAGGTGTGTGAGGTCGGATGTACGACACCAACATTCTCTGCAGGAAGCTGGCCACGGTGCACCCAGCTCTCATGCTCAGGTAGGGGCGGGTACTAGGAGTGGGTACTAGGGGTGGGTACTAGGGATACGTGGGTACTAGGGGCGGAAACTGTGAGGCAGGGAAGGTGTGTGAGGTGTGTCAGAGTCCAAACATACATCACTTCCTCCTCACATCACAAGCTATCTGTCACCAAAAAATCAAGATCATAGCATGTCAAGGTCAAAAGATACATTTATTGAAGTTCTGCAGCAGTACCAAGGTCACACACCAGGGTGCCCAAAATTGACCTTCTGATCTTTCCAACCCCTACCCACATACCAAATATCATCGTAATACATCCAGAGGTTCTTGAGTTATGCTGACCACAATAAACCATAAACACAGATACGCTAAAAACTATACCTCCATTTTCCTCCATGGCGGTAATAAACAATAACCCCTCCTGTTCTCCAGACAACTCCCCATGATCGCAGCCCTCCTGCGGGGTCGGGTGCACCTGAACTTTGACGAGTTCGTCCACAGACATCACTTCCTCTTCTTCACCCACGTCTTGGGTCTTCTGGAGCTGCTGGTGCCACACGTCTTCCGCAAGGAGCACCCCCTGGAAGACGTCTTGGAATCCTACTTCGACCTTCTTAAGGTAGGAGCACAACTTTCCTATAGCATCAGCCAAGACAGAATACCTAATTACCTACTTACCTACCTACCTAGTCCCTTGACCTCCAGGTCGTTGGGGGACAAGGTAGACAAGAAGATGGAGAGTTGTCTTCAGGCCCTTCTGTCTTCTGTTACAGCCAGTCCTTTCTGCAGGTTGAGGGATGTCAAATCTTTGATGTTGTCTTGCCAGGTTTTCCTTTGATGCCCACTGCGTCACCCTCCTTCTACAATGTCCTGTAGAATTGTCTTAGCCTGTTAAACAAAAGCATCTAGATCTGGGTTGGCCCATGGTAAGAGAAAGATTCACCATCACTCAGCACATTAGATATTATACATTCTTAGAAATTCAATACTTGTCAGTCATTTGCCAAGAAATACAGTTTCATTTTTACGTGCATTCTTGATCCTCTTTCACCGGGCCAATCAGTTGGGTGGGCCGCTAGAAGCGCATTCAGGCTACTAATGGGGGCGTGATATTAGTAAACATGTGAGTTTTCATAGCTTTTTTTCCAGACATTTGGAAGACATTTCATGAACATTGGAAAAGACAACACACAAGCCATCCCACAAAGACCCAAAGACATTTTAGAACCAACAGAATTCTTGGAGAATGTCTCGAAAATGTCCAAAAAAATAAGACATTCTCGGGAATGTCTCGTGTCCGCTTGACATTTCTAAGAGATTTTCGGGCTTGCGTGTGAATGAATGTGTTTGAGTCAAATGAACTGAACAGTAGTTGGGGTAGACATCATTGGCCCCCGTCCGTCTAAAGAGACGATGGGTTTTGGTCATGGCCAACATCTTCTTTCAATTGGTGGCTGAACAAGCCGATTCTGGAGTGACTGTCTGCCGCATCCTGCGCATATGAAGGTGCTTGTGATGGTAGATGCTGTCTTCTGACGACGCTGGTCTCTGAGTTGGGATCTGGTAGCGTCAGCTTCCTTCACACCTGCTTTTACAATCTGTCTCCATGCTGATCGGTCAGTTGCTGTTTCTTCCCAAATGTTAGCTTTATAGTTGACGGTATTTCATGTGTTTATCGTTTTGTTGTTTGTCCCAGGAGCACTACTCAAGCCGGAGAGAGCTCGGTGCTCTGGTGAACAAGATCATCCAGTTCCTCCATCAGTTCACCTCAAACGACCCCCAGCGAGCGGTGGCCCTCCTACAGAAACACTCAGCAACATTACAGTAAGAGCTTCTTGTCAATCAATCAATTAATCAAACTATAAAATGATGATAATGATTGGTTTATTCAGCAAATGCATACACTTAATATATACAAAGCCTCGCAGGCAACCTTTGTTATCTGAATTATGCAGTGTATACAAAATGACAAACACATTTTTGTTACAATTTGTAAAAAAAAACCAAATGATTTAAAATCTGTGCGTGTTACAAAATTAGTTTAAAACTATTGCATATATACAGGATAAGATTGCCTTGTGAGAGTGGCACATTAAGATTTAAAGGGATTTTCTCCTGTTTTATCCAGTCACGTCTCCAAGCAGTACCCGGACCTGTCCCTACTGAAGTCCCTCCTGGCCGGCATCTCTCTCCCCTCCTCTTCATCCGACTCTGTGGATGAAACTTCCTCATCCTCATCTAAGGAGGGAGGGCTGCCGGAAACCGGAAGAGCCTCTCCCATTCCATTGGTTGTTCCACCTGCCTCCGGCACCCCCTGGACGGCTGTGCAACTGGCTCCGCACTTGAAGAGGATCAAGAAAGGGCAGGATCATGATGGTGTGTTGTACTTCTGGTGTTTCATGACCTCTGAGTCAGTAAAAATGGGGGTACTTAATTTGTTTGTTTGTTTCGGCCAGATGACCCCAAGACAGTTTCGCCTAGTCTCCAAGCAGACCCATCGGTGCCTTAGAGATAATATATCAAAGCTGGCAAAGGAGTATAGCCGGCCAAAGGGAGATAACCGGCCAAGGGAGTCAAACGGGCACTGGTGCTGCTATACTAAGTCCCTGGCCAGCTTTGATACTATTTCTAAGGCACCGTAGGGTCTGCTTGGAGACTAGGTGTCGCCGTCTTGCTGCCGATAGACGGAACTGGTGGAAGCTTGCAGTCGCCAGCGCAACAGCCGACCGATGATGATGATGATAATGTTTGTGTATAATATATACATGTACACTGCAGTAATAAGGTTCTTTAGGCACAACCAGGGAGTACTTACTTCCAACGTCTCGGTGTCTGTCAGACACCATCGTCAGGTTAGAATGGCTGGATACGATTCTCACTGCTACTTATAGCCGATGTAGGTGGCGCTAGCAGCAGCGAGAATGCTGTCCCAACGTTAGACGTAGTCTCCCTGGTTGTGCCTTATACCCCTGTCACATTATCCACGATCTTCAGATGGAAGATCGACCATATTTAAGATTGACAGAGGGTTTTGCGTATTTTTCACCTGAAACCTGTCCCTTTTGCATACAATGTATAAGCCATACTTTGTACCTTGTACAATTGTTGTACAATAAAGTTATTATTATAAGCGAGGCTCGGGCGATTGCCGCAGAATCGTCGTCCAATCGATTGTTGCCAAATGTGACAGAAGGGTATAAAGAACCTTACTATATGAATGATTGCCAACCTGATGAGAGTTATTTACAGGTGTTTGTTTGTGTGTTTATTTGTGTGTTTATTTTGTCTAAGCCACAAAAAAAAAGTATGAATCCTGTCATCCTGTTCCGCAGATGTGCTGAAGGTTCTTCACGACCTTGAACAGACCTCCAAGAGGAGAGTGGATGTGTTGGAACACTTTCTGGTAAGGACAACTGGAGTCTGATGTTTTAAGCATTTTTAACAGTGCTTTACATTATTCAAATACAATTCAATCTCTACAACTGGATAAAAATGGATATTTACTTCCGGACGTTTTGAGTGACATCCATCACTCTTCTTCAGCATAAAAGGAATGAACTACAAAACGTGTAGTCAGAACAATTCAATACCAGTACAGCTAACTAGAAAAACTGGTTTAACCACTGACCACTAACCACTAACGTCCGGAAGTAAATATCCGTTTTTATCCAGTTGTAGAGATTGAATTGTATTTGAATATTGCTTACCTGGATGTCTAACCTTCATAAAGTGCTTTACATTCCATAGCCATGGATCATGTTTTTTTGCTTTTTGTACAACACTCACAGTTCCTGTAACTGTTACAGTATTGTGTGACAGTCGATGAACCTGCTATGAACCAAGGACGTTCTTGCCTTGCAGGGCTCGAAATACCACCTGCATACGCACGTTAGTGCAGGTAAAATTGGAACTGTGGAGGTATTTCTGATGTCTACCTGCACCTAACCTGCACTGGGGTTTATACATATTATGTCCTATGATGTCGGTGTATGTGGATTGTTATTAGCTGCATTGACTGTTACCACCTATAAAGTATAAAAGAAAAAATAGCAATGGTTCCTCAACAATTTTAGTATTATTCATATTTCCTAAATTCAGAGTGGTGCAAGTAAAATTTGTGTGGGGCAGGTAATTTTCAAGATTACCTGCACCAGTGCAGGTATGCAGAAAAAAAGTATTTCGAGCCCTGCATTGGATGAACTCCTTTCCCAATCCTCCAGTGAAATCATGCCCCCCAAACAAAATTGACTTTTCAGTATATGGTTCATGAAGTAACATAAGTTTTTAGTGTCTGTGTAAAGTTTGTTTTAATGCCTAAATATGCAATTCAGTGTCCTACGGTGCTGTAATGTATTTAGAGGTTGATGAAATAGCAATAAACAACTCTGACTGTGTAGTACATTATTTTGATGTTTGTTTTATTTCAGGCTGACTTAAAGCGACTGATGTCAGACAGTCACGACGACTGTAGAAATATCGCCCACAACCTGGTCATGAGACACATCAAGAGCAAACCGAGGTGGGAGAAGAATACTCAACTTTCAACATACAGTCAAACTTGCCCAAGTGACCACCTCTTCTTAGCAATCACCTGCCCATAACGACCGCGTCATTTTCAAATCTTGAGGTGTCATCGATTTTCAATGATAACTAGCACGATTTTGTGCCAAATTCGGCCAGTTTGCATCGGATTTTGACTACCATTACAATGTTATGTTCAAAATAAAGATGGCGGGGCATGTACATGCATGTGCTTGCTATTTGCCATTAAACACAACGGAAACCATTTAAACTATGCATCAGGCATGTTGTGAGTTGATACTCTTCTAACCGACCACCTGGCCAAATCGACCGCTTTTGCCCGGTCCCCCGGGTGGTCATCTTGGGCAGGTTTGACTGTACAGAAGAGACTCGGGAGCTATAATACGGCTGGATACCAGGCTAGAATGCAGAGGAGTTTCTACAACACAGAGAATGAGTATGTGGTATCTCTGAGAAGTTGCATGACTGTGTGGTAAGTTGAGAGTAATCATGAAACACATCAAGAGTAAACCAAGGTGAGAGAGGAATACTCAACTTTTGAAATTCATAACTGTAGAGCTGTAATAGTTGGATATTAATTTAGTGATCATGGATCACAGGCAGAGCTTAATTTGCCATTCTATACTTTCCTGCTATTGAAGAAAGACTGCTTGACTGTGAATGTGGCTGAAGAGTATCACATGTTGATGCAGTAGCAAAACAGTGGACTTTAAGGAATACTACTACAGTACTGTACAACAAACAAGTTTCCTTTAAACTTAAATCACATTTCTCAGTCCAAATTCTATACATGAAAAATTAATTTCAAAACAAACTGGAAAATACTGGTAACTTGAAACATTGTTTTCTTAACTTTTTTTTTGTTTCTGTATTTTCCAGTTGTGCTGCAGAGTTCCTGGATGCCTTCCTCCACTGCCTGGACACAAACGACCACAACATCATCAAGACCACCCTCAGGAACCTAGCAGACTACATCGTGCTGTGCCAAGGTAAGGCAGTTGATTTTGATAATGACTTAGCCTGGATACCATACCCCAACCTCAAAATATATCTTTCGTGTTGGGGTCTGGCAGGATGGCTGTAGAAAGGTTCTCGGAAGGCCCTTGATCAGAGGGAGGAGAACCTAGGATTGATGACCACTCACACCACAGGTAGCCAGCTACAACACACCACAGTTGGTCAGCAGGCTATCACAGTAGCGAATCAGGTACTTAGTGGTCACTGTACAGTTATGGATTCAGAAAGTACAGTTGGGGGTGTTTAACCAATCATGGCAGGGGTGTAATTACCTCCTGTTGATCCTGTGCTGTTCTATTGGTGGAGTTTTTTGCCCACTATAAGGGGCAAAATTGAGAAGAGTTCCTATCCCATCCAGCCAGACCCCTGCACGATAGATACTTGAGATCGGGCTGGGTTTGGTAACCAGGCTAATAATGACTTTAAGTGCCCTTTGTATTGGAGTTGTCGGAATATTGCAGTTACTGTTGTTGCTTTTGTTAGTAATATCACTCACTGTAACTTATATTTGGTTTTTCATCTTGGCTACCTTTTTTGACTTGAACAATTATTTATTGTATTTCTTTGCAGAACCAGTTAGTTATTTTTGGTCTCCCTGAACTGAAAAAAGGCACAACACAACTGTTACAGTAACTGTTACTGTTTGAACAGTATTTGCTGTGGGTAAGCAGCAAAGCTGATTCCACACACCACAGCACACTACAAAATACTATGAACTAGGGCTGGGTACCGGTACAGAAAACTCAGGTCCAGGTCCGGTTCAGGTCCAAAGGGTCAGGTCCAGGTCTGGACCTGATTCAGTATGACTCATACCCATGGTCCATTTCACTACAAAGAATTTTGTTTGGTGGAGTATTAGTCCTACAATGCTAACTGCACCTATACCTTAACTCTGCTCTACTTCACTCTTGTCATTTTCTTCCACTTGCAAACGCCAAAACGTGAGAATGCCTGATAAATTATCTGTTAACTTTCGGTCCAACATCCAGTCCACCCAGTTTTTTCAGGTCCGTTTTTTCTGGACCGGTCCAATAAGAAAAAGCGGTTTTGTACCGGTATGCTGTACCGATACCCAGCCCTACTATGAAGTGGTATGTTTATTCACATACTCGCATAGTTTAACCGTCAGTTTCATGATCTAATGGTTTGTATTTCTGACATTTTTATCTCCTTTTCCAGAACATTCCAATGTCCTTGTCCGGAAGGCGTTTTCTGTCGGAGTTCAGCTGAAGATAGACACCTCCAACATCATCGCTGATGCCCTGAACATGCTCAGACTAGAGGGATACAATGATTAGAAAACCCCCCTTTCTACATGGATCCTCCCAAATTTATAGAGACAGCCACAGGTCGCTGGTAACTTCCATTCTTCCATGTAGGGGTGTTGGACATGTTCAGACTAATATAAGGATACACCCTCATTTTAATGGATCATCCCAACTTAACAAACTATACAGAGGATATGGTCAAGTCCATTATGATGTATGGGTGTTGAAACTGCAGAGACTACAATCCATCAGGAGAACCCCCCCCCCCCTTTTCTTGATGGATCATCCCAGAGGCTTACAGACTTCCCCTCCAGACTGTTTCATCATGAAGAAGTTCAACGTCATCTTTCCTAAACCTGATAAACAACGAATTGTATTGATGTAGCCTAACCTTAAGATGCTAGCTCTAACTACATGTATTACATTCATTTGTGTGAATGGTTATAGATAACAATACAAAAGAGGTACATGTGTATATCTTAATATGTAAAATGTGAAAAGATACAATAAAGCAATTAGAAACTGGAACACCTTCTACCAGTTTATTTGAAACTGGTAATCTCTCAATCTTTTAAACTGGGAATCTCACAATCATAGGGAGACTGTGATATTCCCCTTTTAAGTAGATCTGTTGTTTATACATCATACATCATAATTTACCCATTTGTGCATTAATTTCACATAATGAACGATCTTAATTTGCTTCTACTGCGAATATGATTAAAGTGTTTTTCACTTTTTTCTCACTCATTCACCCACCCATTAAATCACTCACTCCGTCAATCACCCTCGCTCAACCAATCAACCACTCACTCAATCAACCACTCACTCAATCATTCACAAGCTCACAGAATCTCTCGTTCACTGACTCACGTACTCACAAGCTCTCTCACAAGCTATCTCACCTACCCATTTATTCACCTACGCACGCCGGCTAATTTATCCCACTGGGCTAAAGTCTAACCGCGTGAAAATCCTACCGGGTGTGGCCGATTACCCCGGCGGCTGGGAGCTTCCGTAAAAAGCCTGCACTAACTACGGTAGGCCGAGCCAGTAGTAGACTGGATTCCAGGTTAACTTTCTCCACACGACCAACGATATTTCTGTACGCGTGACGTTTTCTATCCCTCTTCTGGAATATATCCGAGTCATTGCCAGGTTGTCATGATTAAATCCGTTCACTTTTATAATGAAAAACAGGTCCTAAAGCTACCAGACAGGATGAAGTTCCGCGGGGAATAACTCTGCTTCCTCTCTGTGACATAGTTCTTGTTTCCTGTGTTTTGGCGGCCTTAAGGCTTGAAGGCCTATTTCCCAACCCGGGGCTGATAGTTTTCTGAAATGAAAAATGTGATACGAACGGCGAAAAAAAAAACACAGAACTTTTTAAAAAATAGGAGCATAATTTGTGCATATTCCTTCGTAAACAGTTTCATTACTCGTTTCCGCAAACATCCTGGCCGGTCCCTGGCCCGTTTCGGATATCGGACCTAATGCCACACCAATTTAATTTCTTGGTTCACGGATTCGCTCGCTCCTATTTTTTGGGAAAAAAAAATAAAAATAAAAATTACCACTCAGCAAATTTTCACCATTAATGAAACCATTCACCAACTTTCTGGTGTAGCAAACATAAAAACTGACACTACTTTTGTAATTTTCAATGAAAAGGTGCTGTTACTGTACAGTAATAGTGTTTTTGTACTTTTTTCAAGCTGAAAACTTTTTATTCTTTATGTTTTGGATTATAGCCCTTACCTTTACCCCAACCATTTTACAATTTTTATTTCGCCCTCTCGCTCCATATTTATAAAAAAATCCGTGAACCAAGAAATTGAATTGGTGTGGCCTAAGCACACTTGCCTACAATTGAGTTCAATCTTACTGAGAGTTATCGGAGGTTAATCTCACCTATGACCCTAGGTCCATTGTGCAGCAAATTTATGTCGGCCGCCGCGCCCTAAACTTCTTTCCAATCTAATGTCTGCTCTGTCTAAGTACTTTATGCCTCTATGAAGGTCCTGCCCCATGTGTACATTCATTCTACCACTCGTTGGCACCCAAGTCATAGTAGATTTTGCCCTGGACCTGCACCCTGAGTTGTTTTGTTTTTTTTGTTACGGATATTTAATCTCTTATGTTACCTGCAATTAGCCCACGGGCAAGAATTTACAATAAACTTTACTTTACTTTAATTACCAGCAAAGAATGTTAATGCCACTTTTTTGGACAGGTGGTTTTGTACATGGCAATAATATCAAAGACTCTTGTCTCTAGTAAAAAGATAATAGAAGAACACGCAGAAGAAATCTTGTACCTCTTTGCTGGTGGTGTTGATTAGATAATCATTTGTTACTTAGAAATCCAAAACCAAATCAAAGAGACTTTGTAAAGTTTATTACAGTTGTCTGAAATTTTCACAATAGTTCTCTAGAGAACAATGCAACCGATTCCTCATCATTAGTGTTGATGATAAATTGTGTTACACAGAAAATGTGCATTCATGTCAAAGACTGATCGTTATATGCATGCTAAAAACTCAAGATCGCCTTTTTTCTCGGACTCAAGCATCTACAGATACTATATTTTTAGAATGCCATTTGACATTATAAGGCTTTTAACCACGACGTAAAGCTACCAATGCTGTTACTGAGTATATAATAATTAATTGTTCGTCGTAAAAGACATACACGTACTGTACATTATGCAGAAACGTTATAGCCACATTGATCCATCCGGCTTTTAATGACAACACTATAGTCTCCAAGCAGATCCTACGGTGCCATAAGATAGTATCAAAGCTGGCCAAGGAGTATAGCCGGCCAAAGGGAGTCAAACGGACACCTCCGGTCGCAAAGACATACTCCTACGCCGGCGTCATTCCTCTGCCAGCTTTTGATACTATCTTATGCTACCGTAGGATCTGCTTGGAGATTAACTAACACTAGCCATTACAGAATACAGATGCAGCAATCTGATCAAGTTGGTTATATACATCCAAGGCAACCTTCGTTCACAATTATACATTACTTGCAACTTGTAGACATAGTATCATAATTATCAGATTTTCATTGGTCAATTGCTGGTCCACTTCCGTACAGAGGATTCACAGCCTCCTCAGCAGCGGGGTAGGCAGAGGTGACTTGCAGGTCGTACAAGGTATTTGTCGGAAGATGGAAGTCATTTTCGACATCATTTGCATTCGTAAGAAAGTAATCTGTTGTAGGATTACCATAGGACAGACTTTGCTGTACAGCTGTAAGAGTTTTTCTGTTTATTGGTAATTTTCCCAAGCTTATTCCAGGATAATTAGGTTAATATGCAGGTTTATAGGACATCACAAGTATCATAGGACATACTTTGCTGTACAGCCGTAGGGTTAACATAGGACAGGCTTTGTTGCACATCATTGGGATTACTATAGGACAGAGTTTGCTGTACGGCTGTACATGTAGGGTTACCATAGGACATACTTTGCTGTGCAACAGTAGGAGTATCATAGGACAGGCTTTCGCAAACATCAGGAAGGTTACCATGGGGCAGACTCTGATGTAAAGCTGCTGTCTGATACACCACATTTGCTGCTGCTATCCCGTAAGGCTTATATTCGTCGCCAGACTCATTTTGGGAAGTAGAGTCTTCTTCCTGCACCATTTCTGCAGTGGAGTACCCTGCCATCTCTTGTCCTGGGTTGCTGTCATCATCGTCAGGCACGGGAGGCTGAGCAGTTGAAGCGTACCGGTGGTGTAGGGCCTCCTCATCTTCATCACTATCGGCGGATGTGTCGTCGTTGCTATAGATATGAATCTCTGCTTCTGTAGTATGTGTCGTATCAGGTTCTGTCACGTATCGGCAAGTACCAGTAGCTTCTGTCACAGTGGCTGACAGGGTTTCATCGCACTGCAAACTTTGAGGAAGGTTAGTGTCTGTATTCGCTTCCTCCTCTACGACATCTACCATGGCATTGACAGGGTTGCGTGCTGCCATTGCTTGCAGTCCGACCTGCACTGCAGCACCAGCCGTGTTTCTGGTCGCACGTTTTTTCATCCAAAAAAACACAGCAGCGAGCAACAAGGCCACAAGGATGTTAGCAACGGTAATGGGAAGAATGTAGGCGGAGTTGGGTCCCGAGAACTTTTGATCGGGTGATCCTGACGGGATCAATGATTGGTTTGGGGACGTTACGGAGATGATGGTGTTATTTTTCGCTGGTACATTTTCTAAGTTGGGTTGGTGTTTCTTGTCGTTTTGGGGTTTCGGAATCATACAAAACATTACTTCGTATTTTTTCTTGAAACTACCTTTGTCCACTACACAAGTGTATACACCGGCGTCTTTAGCAGTGAAGTTCTTAATCGTAAACGGTTCTCTCATAGAGTAAACCGGGGAACGCCCCGTCGGAGTGTTCCAGTAGAACGAATCAGTAACCGATATGGAAGAAGCCAATGGCACAATTAATGCACCATTCTCAGCTACTTTTAAAATAGTGGGAAGAGCGGCCATATACGTATAACTACTTTTGATGAAGAACATTTTATGAACGTAAGAGCGATTGTGTTTTGTGCACCAAACTGCATATTCCGATATCCCTAAATTCTCACCTGTCGCTGTTACATTCAAAGTATACGTATCATCTCTTAGGTTTAACTTCTCAGGACAAAGCAAAGGGTTGCCCTGTAAATCAAAGGTAGTGGACGGGTGGAATGGTTTGATATCATTCATATGCTGCATTTTTGTAATGCTGTTTTCTCGGAGCAAGACCAAATACAGATGTCTGCTAGGGATTACTTTGATGGCCTGATCTGGAAATACAGAAATACGGTTTCCGGAAAGCTCCAGGAATTCTAGATTTGCCAGACCGCAAAAGGCGTTTTCTGACACGGCAGAGATGAAGTTATTGGAGAGGAAAAGATCCGTTATTGTCGTGAGGTTGGAGAAAGTAAAATCACGAAGAAAAGAAATGTGATTTCTGTCGAGATCAAGGAATACTAATTCACGAAGACCCCGAAAGGTTCGGGGTGAGATTGTGTTCACCTTATTGTTGTCGATGAACAGGTATCGTATATAAGGGGTTGTGATAAAAGAGCCGAGGTCGGTTATTTCGTTATCTGACAGCCTGACGGTATGGGCATCTGGTGTCATGGATTCTATGGGGACCTGGGCTAAGCTAAGGCCTCTGAAGTTAAACGTTTTAAGTGCGGAGGTGGTCCACAGTGTCAGGAGAATGAGCCAAGTCATCGATTTCATTTTGTATCCTGACAGCTTTTTCGTTCTGCAGAAACAACAAACAAACAAACAAACAAACAAATAAACAAGCTAGGAAAGAAACAAAATTTATGAACAACTGTTTACTCTACAGATGTCCTTCCCCAACATTGGAGTGGGGAATAGAGAATCCGTTTTACACTGGCCAGGTCGCGATCGCGATCCTCTTCTGAGCGATACGAAATATCCTGCCGATGCAAAATCTTCAGATAATGATAAGAGCTATTCAAACGTTCGGTCTTCACTTCATCTATAACAAAAAATCCATCCATAGGTTCTTGATTTATCTGTTTGTGTGCCAGTAGCTTAACTGGAGAAGCCGTGGATGGATCCCGTTACAATTGATATTAGGTAGGTGAATTAGGAAAGCGAAGGTCGGGTTTGATAATGGGCCCCTTTCTAATGTACTTCAGTCGGTTTTGTATATCAATTCGACAACACCCGTTTTGTTCTTGCAGATGTCTTCTTACATTGGAGTATTCTTAATTGTCATGTAATTAGATTACGCTCAACTATCAAGCAAAATAGAGCAATCAAGCAATAGAGTATTCTGAAAACAGTGATATACATCTTTCTCACGCGGCGGCCATGATAGATCTAAAACGAGTTCAATGTGGCAAACAAAAGGCTGTCCATCATAATTAGCAGTTCGACCAATGGTAGCCTGCCAATTAGGAAATCGACCAATAAGTGAATGGCTGCAAATTCGTTAAAAATTTGCATTATTATGTTTTTATTTTGCATCTCTTAATGGACTATGGGGTCAGTCTACACTACTTTAAATTGCTACATCTTTCGGTGCATAACACTTCTTGTAATATTTATTATTCTATCTTATATCATGAAAATTTGTGTGATTTGGGGGGAAAACTAAATGGGACCTCATTTTAGAAATAAGTTTTGTCTGTTTGCCTCATTGACCTCTTCTTCGATCTATCATGGCCGCCGCGTGAGAAAGGTGTATTGTCGGTGCCATATGCATCCAAATTCACATATACCCCCGACAGTAGAAAACGTGGACTTACAAAACGGAGCACACGTTGTATCACAGAAGCTCTGGTGTCTAAGATATATTAAAGTACTCGGAAGGTTAAAGAGCTAGAAGGTTTTCAAGACACAAAGACTACTTTATATATCTACGATATTGTATACCGTAGCAAACCTACCTCAGGCTGAAAGCCAGATTTGGGCAAAATTTGGTCCCGGGCGAACAATAGATGTGTGTAGTGGTGGAGCGAGCAACCAAGATTGGATGGGACCGGATTTCTGTTGAGTACGGGATGTTGCATTGATGATATTGCTTGGCAGTAGTATTAAGGCGCGGTTGCTATTGGTCGGGAATTATCGCACGATTTCTAGAACAACGTGACTAGTTGCTATGGTTTTGTTGTGACGCATGTGTAGCTGTGTATAATGGAAACGTGCTACTATGATTTGATTGACTCCAAATCCATTCATGATAATTATCTCTTCAGCGATGCCTCCCTGCAAGACCATAATCTCCAAGCAGATCCTACGGTAGCATAAGATAGTATCAAAAGCTGGCAGGGAAGTGTGGCCGGCCTAAGAGTGTGTATGGCTACCAGAGGAACACGCACCTACTTGGCCAGCTTCACTCCTCTGCCAGCTTTTGATAGCATATCTTATGCTACCGTAGGATCTGCTTAGAGATTAGCAAAATCCCTCTTCTGGAATATATCCGATCCCCGAGTCGTTGTCAGGTTGTCATGATTAAATCCGTTCACTTCTAATGAAAAACAGGTCCTGAAGCTACCAGACAAGATGAAGTTTCATGGGGAGTGCTCTCTACTTCCTCTCAGTGACATAGTTCTCGTTTCCTGTATCTTGGCCTGCGGCTGTAATGCAGGTAAGCAAACATGGCAATTGGCTACATCAGTTCAATCTTACTGAGAACCTTGACATCTCTAAAGTCTGGAACCGTCCAAATTTTGAACGAGGGCACTGATTGGTCCCTACATGAGCGAATTAAGGAATGGGTTCAAGTGCTCGTTCGAACAGGTGTTTCAACACCAGAAACGCCCTCTGTCCGCTTGGGGGAGTTCTTGTTGTCATCAAACGAGCGCACTAGAACTCATTCCTTAATTTGCTGATTAACTGACATCACCACCAAAAGGTTTGAATGTGCAGTTCCCCAGACGGGTAGCAGAATTACTATCCGGATAGTACCCAGGCTACAGTTCAGAGTCATCTTTTCTAAACCTGAGAAACAACCTATTGTATGGATGAAGCCTAGCCTTAAAGGGGCATTCCACTCCAGAAGGGGGTGGTGTTTTCCAATAGATGTGTCAATGAATACATAATCAGCGGAATTTTGTAGAATTCACATTGCAAGATGTGTGTTTTGTAAAACAAATATAATGACACTCACTGAACCAATGCAGACCCTACCAATGCATTCCCTATACGCATAGACACTTATATTTTCGGAATAAATGCACACCGAGAAGGCAAATTGCTCATAAGATAGAAAAGAACACATAACAAGACTTGATTTCTTAGCAATCCTGAAATTAGTTTTGTAACCTTCCCTAAAGTTTTGCATTGTATTCAGCCGTAGGATTAATTCAATTAGAGAGTACTTGGGGAGTTTAGTTGAAGACTGAATGCTTTTAATGCAAGTGGAGCAACTGGGTAATTTATCGTATAATGTGAAGTAGTATGCATTTATTACTTCCTAAAATTAATATCTATCAGAAAATAACAATCCCGTGTGGAGTGAAATGCCTCTCTAAGATGCTAGTGTCATTATGGTTACGTTATAGATATAATTACATATAAGCAGATGTACATAATAAAGCAATTAGAAACTGGAACATTTTCTACCAGTTTATTTGATAAGTTTGTCATCTAAACTGGGAATCTCACAATTGTAGGAAGACTGAACTCTTCCTTTTTAAGTACAATGTACACCTGTTGTTTATACATTATACAGCATAATTTACCCAATTACTGTACACTAATTTCACATATCAGTAACTGTTGCAATTGAAGTCCAATGATGGAAACATGCTATTATCACAAGAGAACATCGTACATTACTGTGATTGCAGTTCTCTGGCAGGTTGTTCAGTATTTCTTCAAATGTTGTGTACAATCAATCTTCAGTACACAATCTGCATTACAACTTGTCAAAGGACTTAAAAGGAAAAGTGGTCACTACAGATAAGTGGTCATTATAGAGAGGTAGCTCTTGGTTCATTCAAGCTAATACAGTAGAAGCCGCTTAATTGCACGGCCTGTTTGCCAGTGAATTTTGTGCAATTATCAGGCTGGTGCAATAATGCAAAGTTATCTTGCAGGACCAAACCGGTTTGGGATATGGGGATTCCGTGCAGTTAACAGAAGTGTGCGTTAATCCGTTGTGCAATTAACTACTGTAATAGACCAAGATACAAGTGGTCACAATGGCCAACTGGTCTTTAGGCAGATGTGGTCTCTCGTACAGGTTTGATTGCCATTGCAGATCACTGGGCATTGGATTAGATGTAAACAGTACACTATGTTGTCATTTGTTACAATGTTAAGTACAGACCAATTCTGTATAGTTATTATTCTCCAAAAAGGCATCAGCACATAAGCCACTGATTTCTAAAACCAATCGATTTTTTGCACTTTCACATGATAGAGACACACCAATTCAATTTGTTGGTTTTTGGATTTTTTAAGTGAAAATATAACATGGAATCATAAAAGCAGAGAGTAGGGAGGAAAATTTGAGTACCAGGGGTATGATCATATTCACTCCATAAAACTGAATACACTAAGGAATAAACCTGTTTCTCTGGCTTTGTTTTCATTATGCTTTGCCAGTCAGGCATACATTTTGTATTTCTAAAAAATTAAAGAAGCAACAAATAAAATTGCTGTGGCCTAAGTTGGGTATGTGTCTTGGCCATCTGAAAAGCTGTGGCTTACGAAATCACACCAAACTGTTTCCCGACATCGACGAACGCATCTACAGTGCGATCAATTTCCTCGAAACTGTGCACGGCAGGGATAGGTTTGATTTATACATGTAGGTACAACACAGGGTGTACAATTGTCATGTAATAGTCAATCCAGATCATCACTGTGCATACATTGTACATTCTCATTCAATCTACATTTTACAGAATAACTGTTGTCTGTTAGACTCCAAAAAGGCCGCCGTATACAAGATTGAAATGAGTCACTGATTTTTAAACTACATTTTTCAATTTTTAAAACTACATTTTTCATTTTTTTGCACATTCACATGACAAATTGGGTTTGTTTCTTTGTAATCTGACAAGGTGTGGCTTACGAAATCACACCAAACTGTTTCCCGACATCGACAAACGCATCCACCGTGCGATCGATTTCCTCAAAGCTGTGCACGGCGGAGATCTGCACACGGATGCGCGCCTTTCCCTTCGGCACGACGGGATAGCTGAACCCGATGACATAGATACCTCGCTGCAGCAAGGCGTCGGACATCTCCGAAGCGAGGCGGGCGTCACCCAGCATCACAGGGCTGATGGGATGGTTGTCCCCGGCGATGGTGAACCCGGCGGCCACCATCTTCTCACGGAATCTGAAGGTCAAACAAGGAAGAGAAAGTTCAAACACAATTCAATCTTTTTTTTGTAGACATGAAATCATGAGTCTTAAAAATGTTTTCCTGGTTTATAGTGTAGGCTACAAGAAGAAATGTAGGCTACGTTTGCTCATTTTCTCACGGAATCTAAAGGTCCAACAAGGAAAAGAAAGTTCGAATACAACTTAATCTCTTTAACTGGGATAAAAAATTGAGAACTACTTCCGGACATTTTGAGTGACATCCATCACTCTTCTTTGCGTCATCTCAAGTCTTTTATCCAGTTATTCAGAAATAAACTCCTTTACTCTTCATTAGTGCCAAGTGCTAAGCAGAGAAAGCATCATGTACTATTTTCAAAGTCTTCAGTATGACTCAGCCGGGTAATCTCCAAGCAGATTCCTCCGGTGGCATAAAACAGTAACATAAGCTGGGGAAGGACTTCAGCCGGCAGAGGAGTAAAATTGGCCACCGCGGAATCTGCCGCAGAACGGAACGGGTCAAAGGCAGTGGGAGGGGCGATCTTTTCAGAAACGTGTTTCTGCTCCTCCTAGTGTCCACTTACCTCCAACGTGAAAATTGGCTAAATTTGGCCGGGATTATCGTTTTACAACCCTTCCGAGCCCGTATCTGGGACGAACTCGGCGAGCCGCGCCAGTTCACAGCGGGGGCTTCCCCCGAGATCGCTGGAGCAGACCACATCACAGCGCACGAAGACAACGTATCGACATATGAAATTATCAGTTGTACACAAATAATACTATATTTACTAGTTGTTACTTGTATATATCTCGCAATAAAAGCTGTGTTTTAACTAAACACTTCCTTTGTCATTTTTTCTTGTCTGCAACTTCGAATCTTTACCGATCAAATACGCTTGGATTCGGTTCAAGGACCGGCACGCTCGTAACTTATGACGCCAGAAAGCGGCGTGTAAAAATGTAGACAGAACTTGAAATTTTGGAAAGATATCCACATAATCAGCACGTGTATTTGCAGCGAAGCCGATTTGAATTATTTTTAACGGCGACCGGCGACGATCTCAGACTACAAACAGACGGGCGCCGTAGCTTCGTTAAATGTTGGGTAAATCGACGTCAGCACCCCTCTCCCCACTGCACTTGCGTCCTGTCGCATCGTGCTCAGTCGGACGTTTTGCTGTTGTTTTCGTCCAGTACGTAGTCAGTTATTGACACCAAAGAAACAAAAACAAAAAATCCCCAAATTCTGCCACTGAAAACACAATGAACTCGTGCAGCCGACCCGAGACGGGATCCCTGGCCCCGCACGCCCGGAGTAATTAGCACCTTCTTCCTAACACAGTTTGATTGCCTGATAATTTCCTTTGACCCGTTCCGTTCTGCGGCAGATTCCGCGGTGGCAAATTTTACCCCTCTGTCGGCTGAAGTCCTTCCCCAGCTTTAATATGTTACTGTTTTATGCCACCGGAGGAATCTGCTTGGAGATTATCAGCCGGGGACCAAACTCACAACCTACAGAATGCAAGGCGAACACATTCCTTTGTTTTTGGCGATTTATATTGTATGCTACTTTGGGCATGCAGTAACGTTATTACGTTTCAACACAAGTACATCTGTACGTCACAGTAGTTTGCTGTTTTCTTACCTCGCTGTGTTCTCAGCCACCTTCCTGGGCAGGTTGGCCTCTCCCTCCATCAGAAGGTCGAACACCTTACTGGCGCACGCCACCACGGGGGGCGGGAGGGTGTTGGAGAACAGGTAAGGGCGCGACCTCTGTCTCAGCAAGGTCACCAGCTCCTTGGGACCTGTGGTGTAGCCACCTGGAGGGGAGAAATACAAGTAACATACTTCTTGTAGGTGTTCTAAATAACTGAAGGGGGAGGGGGGCGGAAGGGTGTTAGAGAACAGGTAAGGTTGTGACCTCTGTCTCAGCAAGGTCACCAGCTCCTTGGGTCCAGTGGTATAACCACCTGAAAAGAAGAAATAAAGGGTTAACTACAAGACTTAACTGAAGTGGGAGGGGGCCGTAGGGAGTTACAGGACAGGTAATAAGGTCGAGACCTCTGTCTCAGCAAGGTCACCAGCTCCTTGGGTCCTGTGGTATAACCACCTGGAGGGGAGAGATACAGGATTAAATTCCTTAGTAATCATTACTGAAGGGGGAGGGGGGCGGGAGGGTGTTGGAGAACAGGTAAGGTCGCGACCTCTGTCTCAGCAAGGTCACCAGCTCCTTGGGACCTGTGGTGTAGCCACCTGGAGGGGAGAGATACAGGATTAAATTCCTTAGTAATCATTACTGAAGGGGGAGGGGGGCGGGAGGGTGTTAGAGAACAGGTAAGGTTGTGACCTCTGTCTCAGCGAGGTCACCAGCTCCTTGGGTCCTGTGGTATAACCACCTGAAAGGGGAGAAATACACTTCTTGTATGTCTTCTCAATGAACCATTCATCATCATTATCATCTGCATTTACTGAAGGGGGAGGGGGGCAGGAGGGTGTTGGAGAACAAGTAACATTACATGTAGAGTTTTGACCTTTCGACAACCCGAAAACAAAAGATTGCATTGGTGTGGCCTCCATAATGTTGGAGATTTGATTCGCAAATGTGGTTTATATGTTACGTATCCTGCACAGCTGTCACACAAGCTGCAATAGAGTAACACTTGGACCTCCTGTCAATCATATGCAAATTAACCTTTGAGTGACAGGCAGACCAGACTGTGTAAAGCAGCTTTTCTTATCAGCCAACGATCTAACATCCTGTTCGATTTGTATACTCTGCACTTAGGCGAGGTAGCATTGTAAACTAAAGGTGATGCAGTACTCCAGACTACGTGCACTGCCAGGCCCTGTAGTTTTCATATGAACAATCGCGATGACGTCACAGTGACGCAAGAAGCACGTGTTTTGCAAAATATTAATATACATACTAACCAGTAGTTTGATCTGCTAATTTAAATATCAATTTTTGATACAATCTACTGACGTCCTGGTAGGCACCAGCTGTGGAATACCCCGGATATAAACAACAACAGTGATCGCTGGTATACAGTAGAAAAGAAACTTGCTTAAAACATTATATATAAAATCACAATTTTCACAGTCTCCTACTTTTTCTTTGATTTTTTAGGGTTAGCCATCCAGGTAAAGACAAAGGTCTGAAATTAAATTTAGCTTTTGTGTATAGTTATAGACAATATATAAGATAAACAAAGGTCTGAAATTACATATTTTTAGCTTTTGTGTAGACTACATGATATATTATGAAGCCAAATACATGAACTGACACATTCTGTAAATTCAAAAGTTCATCTCACGGTAACACATGTATACAGGACCATTGAATGCAATTGCTAGACACATTCCCATGCAGCTGTTTACACAACTGGCAACAAAACAAACACCAGTTTGTTGTTCTTGAGTAAACAGATGCTTAAGTGGACAATGTTTGAAAATGACTACAAGACTAGAGCCAGTCTAGGTCCTAGGTCCAGTAGATATACAAGTCCAAAGGAGACAACACTATACACATGCACTAAGAAGTCATTGCAGTGATCTCATAGTCTACATGTATTACTAAGATGAAAAACATTCAGAAGAATGTCCAAAAATGTGCGATAAGACCAACAATAATTGCAAAATAAACTTACAGCAGTTTGTTAAAGGGTCATCAACGGTAAAGTGGCGATTTCTACTGAATCTATAGTCTAATACATGTATGTATAGAATAAGAAAACTAGTAAGTAGTGAGAGTGCTTTTATCTTATAACTTTGCTCTCAGAACTCTATTCCTCAATCCAATCAGAAAAAAATACCAACTGAAGTATCTTAAATATATTATATAAAGTCTGTGTTTTTATAAGTTAGTGTTGATATGATCTCAAAAATTAATTTATTAATATCAAATCTGCTGATGTCATCCATGGTTTCTTTGATATTAACTTGTTCTTTCCAGAACCAGTGAAATGATTGTTTGGGCGTGGTATTGCATCAGCTGTTTAACTT
>NC_049991.1:20053846-20090151 GCF_000003815.2 Branchiostoma floridae | reverse complement strand
CCTTATGCTTCCTGAGCATATGTTTGATATCCATATTCACTTTTCAAGGAAATGACAGTCTCAGAAGCGGTGAATTGTCCATTTCTTGACTGGAGTCAATCAGATGAAACATTTGGGAAAGTCAATTATTTTGGTGTTTGAAATTATGGTTCATCTTTATTCAAAACGTTCACTTTTGCACAGCTTTAAGCAAACCAGGTCACAGAATGGGCAGAATACAGTCAACCACTTTTCCACATTGACTTGTATCTCAATAATTTGCCTTTCCCTCTCTGCCCCCTATTACATAGACTAACTAACACCTGCAGCACTCCAGCTCAACACCTTTATTGATTTCTCCTAACCCTCTGTGAACAATAACTGGTTCCCAAGCTGTTGCTGCGTACAGAAGAAATGTCTGCCCAGCAGGCTTTTAACTAGGATTTTATAATAGGGAGTCCAAACTTATTGGTGAGTCGTGGTAAGTGACTATTGTAGGGGGGTCCGGAGGCATCCACCTTTCATGGTGCAGAGTTTTTCATGATTTTAAGTTAAAACAGTGCATTCTAAGGTATCCTAAGATGCAAAAATACTGTTCCAGAGGTCACAGTAGAAGACTGTGACCACAGATGACCTGGTAGCATCCCTGGTCAATCAGAATGTCATGCTTGTCAGACAATTTTTTCCCCAGTATACGGAGTCCAGGGCATCAAATTTCTTGTTATTCTAAGAAAAGGGAGTCCAGATGACTCGTTGACGCATGCCTGGCTAAAAGCCTGCTGCCCAGCCTGACATGACTTCTCAACAATTTGACATATTTGAGGTATACTGTAATACTTATTTTCAAGGTTTTCACAGACTTACCACAAGGTCATGACACTAAGAATGTGTGCTTTGTTTTGGTCTAGTTCTAAGGAACATTTTTGATCACTCACTTTACACACCACAAAATCTCTGCCACAAAATTAAATCCATGTGAAAACATATGAACCTACAGTACTGTACTACGTGCTGTAGGCTGACTAGACTGCTGGGTTAGGTAAGGCTGTGGGCTGGGGTTGCATCAGACCAGGATGTCTACGCATGTACATGTGCTGAACATACATTAATGTTGACTTAGCCTTCATATTGACCACTTTACATATGTCTATGCCCTATGACCCACTTTCAGCACTAGAAATGTTATGTTGTGAAATCAATGTTGTAATATAGTGGCAGTAGCAGAAGGTATGCATGCCTTGAGCATTAAAATGCAAGTCTTTGTCGGTGAATTTACCGATCGAGACAATGTTACTTGGTGAGAAAGATTAGTGGGAACTGAAATCATGTGTACATGTTTGTAGCTTGCTCATGATCAACTGATCAACATTTTCTCTATAGTGGCCACCTGTCTATAGTGGCCATATTTCTCCAGTCCCTTGAGTGGCCGCTATAGACAGGTTTGACTGTACAACGGATCAAGAGATAGAAATGATATTTTTGTCAACTTAACATTTTGTGACTCATCTAATACACACTCTTCTTTTACTCAGCCATCCAATCACTTTCTCATTTACTCGCTCACTCTGACTTTCTTACTCTCACTCACTCACAAACTAAAGGTCATTCACTCATCCACCCGCTCACTCACTCTTGCTCATTCACTCACTCCAAACACACTCAAACTCATTCTCTTAATACGTGAGAGTGGCCGTCCATCATTGTTCTTTCTCACACTTGCTCAACCACAAGCCCACCCACTATCTGACTCACCTGCTGCTCCCCCCAGTGCCTTGCCCAGTGTAGAGTTGATGATGGTACATCTCCCATCCACACCAAGGAACTCTTCTGTACCCCTGAACACAAACAGCAGAACACAGGTCAGGTTCCATGAGAGCTCGAAATACACACTTGCACACTTGCAAATGCAATCACATCTTTCTTGGTGCAACTTAACTTTAAACCTATATACAAGTAGGTAGCAAAGTTTGCAACATTAAATTTTGCAGTTGGAACACCGCTTTTCACCCACCTACGTCTACATGTAATTGCATAAGCTTTCGTATTCATTTCTTGATAAGATAAAACATAAGTAAAATTCAGTTACATGTAACTGGAATAATGTATAAGTAGCTGATTTGAAGAAAGCAATAACTAGACTTGGAAGTGAGGCAACCTGAAGTGTTGAACGCACAACCTACATGTAAGAGCCACAGACACACTGCTCCGATAGAGAAAACAAGAAACAACATCTCACCTTCCAGTCGCCCCTAAGAAGCCGGTGGCGTGGCACTCGTCGATGAAGGTCATGGAGTTGTACTTGTCGGCAAGGTCGCAGATCTCCCGTAGCGGCGTGACGTTCCCGTCCATGCTGAAGACTCCGTCCGTCACGATGAGCCGCATCCGGCAGCCCTGCGTCTGCTGAAGGATGGACTCCAGGTCCCGCATGTCCTGTAGAGGGGAGAGATGGCAGACTTCACCCCCTCACCCATACACACATGTCCTGCAGAGGGGACAGGGCAGTCAGGGACGGCAGACTTCACCCCCTCACCCATACACACATGTACTGGGGCAATCACTAACTAACGATCAGCCGCATCTGGCAGTCCTGCGTCTGCTGCAAGATGGACTCCAGGTCTCGCATGTCCTGCAGAGGGGACAGGGCAGTCAGGGACGGCAGACTTCGCCCCCTTACCCATACTGGGGCAGTCAGGGACGGCAGACTTCACCCCCTCACCCATACTGGGGCAGTAAGGGACGGCAGACTTCACCCCCTCACACATACTGGGGCAGTCAGGGATGGCAGACTTCACCCCCTCACCCATACTGGGGCAGTCAGGGATGGCAGACTTCACCCCCTCACCCATACATACTGGGGCAGTCAGGGATGGCAGACTTCACCCCCTCACCCATACATACTGGGGCAGTCAGGGACGGCAGACTTCACCCCCTCACCCATACACACATGTACTGGGGCAATCACTAACTAACGATCAGCCGCATCCGGCAGTCCTGCATCTGCTGCAGGATAGACTCCAGGTCACGCATGTCCTGCAGAGGGGAGAGACAGCAGACTTCACCCCCTTACCCATACATACATGTACTGCAAGATGGACTCCAGGTCCCGCAGAGGGGAGAGATGGCAGACTTCACCCCCTTACCCATACTGGGGCAGTCAGGGACGGCAGACTTCACCCCCTTCACACATACTGGGGCAGTCAGGGACGGCAGACTTCACCCCCTTCACACATACTGGGGCAGTCATGGACGGCAGACTTCACCCCCTCACCCATACATACATGTACTTAGTACTGGGGCAATCACTAACTAACGATCAGCCGCATCTGGCAGCCCTGGGTCTGCTGAAGGATGGACTCCAGGTCCCGCATGTCCTGCAGAGGGGAGAGACGGCAGACTTCACCCCCTCACATATACTGTGGCAGTCAGGGACGGCAGACTTCACCCCCTTCACACATACTGGGGCAGTCATGGACGGCCGACTTCACCCCCTTACCTGGTGTGAATACTGGGAACACAAGGCCACCAATACAAGGGGAGTCAGAGATGGACTCAGACAAATTAGACACCCCACTGGGAGCAGATCCTCTGACAAGCATAAGATTCTGATTGATCACAGATGCCAATAGGTCACTTGTGGTCACTGTCTTCAACTGTTGTCTGTTTATTCTGTGACCTCTCAGGCAGTAATTTTGCCCCTCAGGATACATGTACCTTAGGGACTGTACGATATTTACCAGGGGGGGAGGGCTGGTGCATTAGGGGGGGAGGGCCATGTTAATTTTTTTTGAGGTGGGGGGAGGGCCATGTTAATTTTTTTTGAGATAGGGGGAGGGCCATGTTAATTTTTTGGAAAGAATTGTTTATACTATTTTTTTGTTTTGATATCTTGACATGGCCCTAAAACTGATAAAATAAGCCTTCTGAATAGCCTAAAATGCAAGAGCTTCCGGGGGGCTTCGCCCCCCTAGGTCCCCCAAAGTGGCGCTGCCCTGGACCAGCGTTCCCGCCAGGCATACGTCATTCCGTCTCCGGACTTATTTTTTTCTGGAAAGACGCACTCGGCTCGGCTGAGTTTCCCCAAATATTTAAGTTACAAAAGCGGTGCGCGGTAAATATGTGAAGAATCCAAAACTATACACTTTATTTTTTATTTACAACATTTCTTTTGTTTCAAAAGGACAAAATTTGCGGCAGAAAAGGGGCCGCAATATTGTTGTCAAGCGTCGATCGAGTCGGCTGTGCACTCGCATTGTCGTCTGTGGCACATGGCGCGGCACGCCCCCCTCCCCAGACGGACTGTCGATCGCAGCGCCCAGCACATTGGGACGTCTTTTCTGGCTACTGCTTCAAGGCTACACCGGCACTAATCACTGCCAAAGACGCAGCAGATCACCGTCCTTCGTATAATGTATAACGTTCTTGGTCTCTATGTAAAAAGAAATTCCGATGAGCGGTGAGCCAAAGATTTCACGCCGAAAACAGGGTTACCTGAGGTCGCACGAAACAAACGCACGCTCGTGGAAAATGACGGCGCGGCCTTGTAAAACCCGACCGATTCGATAAATTTTAGTAAAATCATCGGGCAAAATAGAAAAAAAAACACAAGGTGTGATGGCGCTGTTATTTTATCCTCTGGAAAAACTACTAGCATTTGATGCAGGAGGGCGCAACATGGATCGCACGAGGTAGGCATTCTTTATTCAATGTCGGAAAAAAATTGGCAGGATTTTTCCATGGGCTGACGAACTCACTGGCTAGAGCCCTGTTTGGAAGCATCAAAAACCAAAAATTTTCATACAGACATGACTGGACAAATAATAACCGGGCCAGATCACGGACTGCTGATTCCCCGAGGCCGAGCTTATAGTTATAACATATTTTGGGGGGAGGGCGGACGTCGATTACTGAAAAACGGGAGTAAAAAAGGCAACTGGCATCCAATCTCAAGGGCATAATTTTCCTCTCAAATTGCAGGAAATTCTGTTTTAGAGGGTTTGAAAATCCAAAACGCTGTGAAAACATCCTGGCGAGAACACTGGCGCCCTTGTGCCCTGACGTCTATATTAAGATTATTTTATCGGTTGTTTTTCTACCCGTTTGATTATGCCTGTCGGGGGGAGGGCCATGTTGATTTTTTTTTAGGTGGAGGGGGAGGGTCACGTTAGATTTTTTTGAGATGGGGGGGAGGGCCATCAAAAAATTTTTTGATCCGACTTCCAATGCACCAGCCCTCCCCCCCCCGATAAATATCGTACGGTCCCTTAGACTGACTTACTTAGTTCAAGCTTCTGCTGAAACCAATCCAGAGAGCCTCCTCCACAGCACTTGATCCTTCATGGCTCTTTTTAGCTCTTTAGTATCTTCCGCCATTTTAACTTGAAAATTCTCTCAAACTCGGCACCATGAAAGGTAGATGCCCCCAAACCTCCTATACAATACTCACACCCAAAATACTTGCGACTATAAATATAATAAAACCCTACAAGCTAAAAGCGTGCTCCTACCTTATGTTTGTACCTGAACCTCTGGGCCTTGCACAGTCTGATGCCGTCGATGATCGACGCGTGGTTGAGCTCGTCTGAGATGACGGCATCGTCCTTTCCCAGCAGCACCTCGAACATTCCCGCGTTGGCGTCAAAACAGCTGATATACAAGATGGCGTCTTCTCTTCCGTGGAATCTACAGTAGGGGTATAAAGCGTACGCGTGAGCCATCCTTTATGGAGGTAAAGCATTTTTACTTCTGACTGATTGTTTAATGTGACAGGGCTAGTGTCTTTGGCATTCATATTTGCAGCTTAGATGATATAAGAAGAGTTGAAAGTCATTTATATCATGACTGAAAATGGAGATAAACTAATAACTCCCCCCCCCTAAAAAAAAAAATTAACCTCAAACCCTCAAATCTTTTTTTCAAAATTTGGCCCTCAAAAAGGGTTAAGATTTCAAAATTCCACTGCACCTCCTGTACAACCCCCACACCTTCAGCACTCAACATAGTGAAAATAAATAATGTATGTTGGAGTGCGTTGCCCCCCCCCCCCAAAAAAAACCATTGACTAGACATATAAGACATAGAAAATGAGGTCATATGACAATAGCGGTCGCTTCAATAGGATGACAGGGAGAGGACAATTTAATTTGCATACAGGAGGGAGTGTTAGTTAACGCTAGTTCACCTTTATCCGTAGGGTAACCTTTATCCGTTCTTTTTAAGAACAATGTATTTAGGGATATCAAGTTGACAGATGGTGGTTTCAAACTGCAATATTTTGAAAATATCATAATTTTAAACTACCGTCCATCGACTTGATATCACTGGATACCCTTTTTAGCAGCACAACGGATATAGGTTACCCCGCGGATAAAGGTGAACTAACGTTACATGTAGATGTGCTTACTTTGCTATCTTCTGTTCCAGTTCCCTGTGGATGTCCTGAGTACCGCAGATGAACCGAACAGAACTCAGACCGGCCCCGTGGGTGTCTAACGCCTTCTTACCAGCCGCTATAACCTGCAACATAACAGGGTAATGTCAAAAATAAACTGTCTCTAAACCACAGATGAACCAAACGGAACAAAGGCCAGCTCCATGGGTGTCTAACGCCTTCTTACCAGCACCTATAGCCTGTAAGATATGCCGATGATGTCATAAATGTTAATCTCTTGCCTGGGCTTTGCGAACGAAGATCAATTAGGGGTCTTGAACGTCGTGAACTAGCATTATATGTCTACACACAGGCCTAATCTTTTCCCAATTCTACTTAGAGTTCAACAACTACTTTATTCATTGTACATTAGACACAACTAGGAGTGAAGCACATTGGCGACTCTTAGGTGATGCTCCTTTGCATCAGTTCTTCCTTTTCTAGAACTGCCTTGCCTTCCTTAAAGATGTAGGCCTTTCCTTGAAGGACAGACCAGTATGGCCCACCTCAGGATTGGAGGAGAGTCCCAGGTTAGCACAGAAGTTGAGGATGTTTCGGTCCAGGTTACTGTACCTGAAGTCTCAACATACCTACTTTTGGTAGGTTACTGTACCTGAATTTTCTGTACTGGTACCCACCCAAAGTACCAAGCTAATGGCTCACCTCAGGATTGGAGGAGAGTCCCAGGTAGTTATTGCGCAGAAGTTGAGGATGTTTCCCTCGGTGCCCTGTACCGTGATGTTGGCTCTGGACCTGAACCGTACCTGAATTTTCTGTACTAACCTTAGTACCAAGCTAATGACCCACCTCGGGATTGGAGGAGAGTCCCAGGTAGTTGTTAGCGCAGAAGTTGAGGATGTTTAGGTCCAGGTTACTGTACCTGAAGTCTGAACATACCTGTACCTGAATTTTCTGTACTGGTACCCACCCATAGTACCAAGCTAATGGCTCACCTCAGGATTGGAGGAGAGTCCCAGGTAGTTGTTAGCGCAGAAGTTGAGGATGTTTCCCTCGGTGCCCTGCACCGTGATGTTGGCTCTGGATCTGAGAAGTACCTGTCCTGAATTTTCTGTACTGGTACCCACTTCTAGGACTAGTAGTACCAAGCTAATGGCTGACCTCGGGATTGGAGGAGAGTCCCAGGTAGTTGTTAGTGCAGAAGTTGAGGATGTTTAGGTCCAGGTTACTGTACCCGAAGTCTGAACATACCTGTACCTGAATTTTCTGTACTGGTACCCACCCATAGTACCAAGCTAATGGCTCACCTCAGGATTGGAGGAGAGTCCCAGGTAGTTGTTAGCGCAGAAGTTGAGGATGTTTCCCTCGGTGCCCTGCACCGTGATGTTGGCTCTGGATCTGAGAAGTACCTGTCCTGAATTTTCTGTACTGGTACCCACTTCCAGGACTAGTAGTACTAAGCTAATGGCTCACCTCGGGATTGGAGGAGAGTCCCAGGTAGTTGTTAGCACAGAAGTTGAGGATGTTTCCCTCGGTGCCCTCTACAGTGATGTGGGCTCTAGACCTGAACCGTACCTGAATTTTCTGTGCTAACCTTAGTACCAAGCTAATGGCTGACCTCAGGATTGGAGGAGAGTCCCAGGTAGTTGTTAGCGCAGAAGTTGAGGATGTTTCCCTCGGTGCCCTCTACCGTGATGCTGGCGGCCTGCGGTGACGTGATCACGCGCTCCGTCTTCCACGTGCCCGCCTGCCGGATCCCCTCCAACTCGCCCTCCAGGATCTCCTGGGGGTCAGAGGTCATGTAAGGTTAAAGGTCAGGGTTTTGTCAACATAGCATCCATGGTCGCAGAACACAGTATTTTTTTCTGACACCCGGAGTCAATGATGTAGGGGTAAAGAAGTAGTGTGGCTGAAATCTGGAAGCGTCTGTAAACACTTAAACGTGAACTTCAATATGCTGCAGATGCCTGGGGATACAAAAACATAACAAATCTCCACTATAACAGACTTGTATTATGCAATAAACCAGTATTATTAAAAAGCGAGAAGCTTTATTCATTATTCATCCAACAATTCATTTTATATCTGTTAACTGAATTTTTCAGCAAGTCTTGTTGTGACCTGTACTTAACCGGGTGTGGCAAATATGTGCAATATTCGGTCTTCAATCCAATCCATTAAAATCAATGTTTTGATACTGTTTTTATTTCAAGATGAATAATTATACAAAAATGTTGTCCAGTATTGCAAACGGAGTGTAAGCGTGTAATCTATTCTTACAAACAACCTTATCAACCATGATGTGTGCCTATTCTACAGCTCTGTTTACGCTACGCAAACATGTCATGGTATTTTACCACCTGCAAGTTTTGACTTTTGTACATAACGTTAAAGCTGTGCATCATTTCATCTTTGGAATATGGGAGATTCAGTTCCTTATCAATTTCGCGTATCTTACAAGAAAATAATGGAATGGAATGAAATCAGAAAATCATGTCAAGAACCCTGTAAAATACATGACAGTTACGTAAAATATATGACTTCTATTTCTGTTTACGTGGCCATGGCATTTAAGTGAAAGCTGGGGGAGTTCGGAAAGTGGTTTCAGAAATGTGGCCAGTTTCAGAAGATCGCATGCCTCTCATGCCTTCACACATCTACAGTAGGATCTCGACAAGTTTCCCTACCTTCATGGATGCGATGGCTGACTGGAATCGACGAGGAGCGACGAAAATCGGGCTCCGAGTCCGGAGAGTTCGCACAGCTGACACATACAGGGCCGCCATGTTGGACGATATGTAACGTGTAGCCTCGGTTTCGCCACCCCGGGTCATTGAACCCGTAGATGCTAGCCCCGCCTACGGACACGCCCCCTTCTTATTGAATGATATTGATTTGCATGTTCTTGTCCCCATGGGCTAAATGCAGTGATTCGTAGTCTCCAAGCAGACCCAACGGTGCCTTAGAAATAGTATCAAAGCTGGCAAAGGAGTATAGCCGGCCAAAGGGGGATAGCCGGCTAAGGGAGTCAAACGGGCACCTGGTGCCTTGCCAGCTTTGATACTATTTCTAAGGCACCGTAGGGTCTGCTTGGAGACTAGTGATTCGATGGTATTGCATGAAATACATAAGACTAGAAACTATTGCAAGTAGTGTTACAAGTGAATAATTGGATAGACAAAACATCTGGAGCTAGACTATCACTATAACATCAATATTGTTTGCATGCCTCTTCCCTCTTCTTAAAACAAGTGTATACGAACTCACATATAGTTTTCGTTGTACAATGTTGTCTGTGGCTGTCACTATAAACAGAAATAGTTGGTCTTTGGATAACTGTTTACATCGTGCGTCTACATTGAGAATACTGCTAAAAGAATTGCGTATATCACTGTATATGGGACACTCCAAAATAAAAAGCCCTAATCTAAAAACACCTAAAAAAACGTCAAAAAAACAACAGCCGGAGCCTAGCCTTTGCTTGGAGAGTAACAGTTAATAAACCCTTGTTTTGCCGTTTAGGCCAACGCAAGTAAATTTTGTGGATGGTGTGAGAGCACTCATTGATATTTGCCTGATTTCAGAAGAAAAAAATTCCACCATGAGAAAGTACCAAATGGGAAAATGTGCTGTAGCCTAATGCTTGTGACGTTTCCCGGTATATAGAAAAGGCATTTTGTATAAAGACATACGTGGAGAACTACAAGTGACGACTAACATCGGTTTCGAAGTAATTCATAACTTCTTAATGTGTTTTTCTGCTTACAACTCTGCCGTCATCGGTAAAAAAAAACTATAGCTAGGGGTGAGTACCGGTACATCAAATTCAGGTCCAGGTCCGGTTCAGGTCCAGAGGATCAGGTCCAGCTCCGGACCTGAACCTGGACCTGATTAGATATATGAGAACTTGTAAATGGACGATGCTCAAAACAATGGTTCATTTCACTACAAAGTAATCTGTTTTATGTAGTATTTGACTCCCGCTGGCGTCAGTTTTAAAATCCTACAAGGCTAACTACCTCTAGATCTGTACTATTGACTGTAAGACTTGGTAAAATGACCATAGACTCTACTCTACTTCGATCTTGCTATTTTCCTCGACTGGTAAGCCCCAAAACGCGTGAATGCCTGAACATATGATCTCTTTATTTTCCAAAAGGTCCGATATTGAATATTGATGATTTTCCAATAGGTACAACATCCGGTCTACCGATTTTTTCAGGTCCGGTTTTCCTGGGTGGGACACGCAGATGCAACCTACCTTAGCTGCAGTTTTGAAAATGTTCAGCAGGGGGCTTTGCGATACGTCGGCTTCATAGCAATCACGGGTCAAGGTCAAGGTCTTCAGTTTGCCTTTTAGCCTTGAACTCACTTTCCTCAAGATCTAGAAGGTCTCATTCCTGTATTACTCCGCAGGTACGCGTACCAGGTCGTACTGTGCGCATGCCTGCGTACCTAAAACTGGCACAAAAGGATTGAGATGCGTATGCGGTGCTTAGTGTGCGTACTACTTCGTATGAAAAAAAAAATGTCACTACGTACCTAATTCGGAATTCATATACACGCTAGTGTGACTGTGCCCTTACGAATGGGTGAGCGTCCGTTCGGACGTGAAATGTGATTAAGTTTTTCACGGTCCAAGCATCAAGGGTAGCCTCCATAGCAGGCTCTCTGGGGCATTTTTGGCTCATAACACACTTTTCCTGGCCATGTTCCTTTCGTACTGGGTCGCGGATTGCTGGCCTTTGAGGCCAGTAATCAGCGACGACCGGCAAACAACGACCCAGTACAAAAAGAAGTGGTCAGCAAAAGTGTATTATGGGCCACACAAAAAAAAAGGCCCCAGATAGCCTGCTATGGAGGCTACGTCAAGGACGCGTCTGCGCGTAGGGTACAGATATTGGCAATTAGAAGAACAAAAAACCCTCCTGAACAAGTCACACCTGTCCATGATCAGTGAATGCCTTCCTTTTGCATTTGGTTCCCTCCGCTAATGAAATGAAGCTTTGTTGTCTTTCGTGTTCCTAGCAACAACGAAGGGCCTTTGTCAGGGATACAAGAAGGCAGCAAATTAGTCAGGAGAACAACAAAAAAGCCTGGCTTTACTTTCAACACTTTATTTGTAGCTAGCCTGGGTACCACGAGTCCGTATTCTACCGGGCTCCTTACACTCACTACCTAAGGAATATTTTTTAGTTAGCGAGTGTAAGGAGCCCGGTAGAATACGGATGGTACCCAGGCTAGTTTGTAGCGGTGTCTGTTGCTGAAAATCATAACAGAAGAAGCTATGAACGAGTCGTTTTTAAATTTAGTATGCGGTTAGGTTTAAATTTGTTTGAGTTTGTTTTGAGTAATCGCCCTTCTATTTCGTCACGTGCCGCCACATCACATAATACAGATTGCATTTTATCATAGCGATATTAATAAAAGAATGTGCGAGAGATTCAAGACAAACGATGGCAGTCAAAGTGCTACAGGTAGTATTTATTGCTTTTCATTGGTCACAATCAACCAAATCGTCGAATGACAGACAGCGTCTGACAAAGCAAGCGTGCAAAATTATCTAAAACTCTATAACATCAACTCTCATAATTCCACTGGGTGCCATATTACCGCCATCGTAGTCAGTCTGGTAGAGACTATATGAATATGACTTAGGCCTTAAGGTCTTTCACTGCACTTGTGTCAAGTTTGCGTCACTGCGGGGTTCGTTCACTGCGTCACTGTTTTGTTATTTTCTCCGATTTTTTATGATTTAGATATTGCGTAATACGTCAAAGTATGACTTAGAAGACGACAAAATACACAAAAAGTAAGAAATTCCGTTCTTTATCCAAAAAAATCGTTGAGTATCTTTCTTACACCGCAGTGACGCAAGCTTGACGCGAGTGCAGTGAGAATGCACCTTAAAGCTAAGGACACAACCCGCCGTACGTGCAATTCATCCGTACGTTTTTGTGTGTGTGTGTGTGTGGAGGCCACGTCCGCCAAGTATTTCTGAAAACGTTCAGGCTGTACAGGGCACTCGCGTCGCCCTTACTGGCACGTACCGCAGACCGATGGCACACAAAGTTTTGCCTGCACGTAAAGTTCTACGGTTTGTCTGCGTGCTCCAAAATCCGTCGGATTCCTTGCGAGTTCGTACGGAGGCGGTACTTACCACTTAATACGGATCCCAAAAGATTGTCCTCGTTTTGGCACGTAGACAACATGTAATTGCACGTACGGCGGGTTGTGCCCTTAGCTTTAGGTTGCATTTACTAAGAAAAAAGCAGTCCTTCCGAAGATACCTCCATCCCAAACACGTCCCCTGACCCCTCCTCCTCCCCATCCTCACCACCACCATCACCACCAGTCCCATCGCTGGACTCCAAATCGCGGACATCCTTCTGCAGCTGCGAGAGGGTCCCGTCCGTGTTCCGTTGCCAGGCGACCGACTCGTTTTGGCGGGACTCCAGCCGCTGCCAGGCCGCCGACAGCGTGGCCAGGGTCCGGCGCATGTCGTCCTGGCCGGCCCTCAACGCGCTCAGCTCCTCTTTATGTTGCGTCTGAGAGTTCTCCATCTCCTGCTGTCGGGCGGCCGTCCTGTTCACCCCGGTCTCCAGCTCTGTCACGGTGCCGCCCAGGGCCTCTACAGTAGAGCTGCGCTCGTCCTGACTGGCCTCAAGTACGGTGATCTGGTCTGGGATGGGCTGCACTCGCACAATACATTGGGACAAATCAACATGTTGTAGATGTGGATATATATTGTCACATATGTTTGTGTGTGTGTGTGTTTGTTTGTGTGAGTGTGTGTGTATGTGTGTGTGGTGCGTGTGCGTGTGTTTTCGCTTGTGTAAGTGCACGTGTAGGTGTGTGTTTGTGTGTATTCGCTATACTTTTTACAGAAGCAGTGTTGTGTTACGCCAACGGGCGGTTATACCGGCTATACAGATACAGAAGCTGGTGTGTTATGCCGAATGGCGGTTATACCGTACAGAAGCGTTACACCGTCGGGTGGTTATAACGTTAGTTCTTAAAGGCATTTACGGATATGAAGTCGACGGACGGTGCCATATTTTGAAAATACTGCAATTTGAAATCACCGTCAGTTGACTTGATATACCTATGTGTTTAAAAACAACGGATATGGGCTACCTCGCGAATAAATTTGAAGTAGCGTTACCAGCTGACCGTTAATCACAGATACACAAACAGATACACACCTTCATTCTGGTCAGCAGCGCGTTGATGCCGTCGAAGTAACTCTTGAAAATGTCGATGTTTTCTTGCATCTCCTTAAGCCATTCTGCAATGTGGGTTGTAGCTTAGAATCTTTTCTTTTCACTCTTGTCAATATTGTATAATTTATATAGCATAGAACGTAAGCGTAGTTTGTACGAGATCTATTGTATGTATGACATACAGCCTAGGTGTATGTTGTACTAGATCTTTGTTATTAACATGTAGACTGATATTAACATTTTGTCTTTGTCTAACTTTATACGCTGTTTTGTTTGATATTGTAAAGCCTTAAAACCTACATGTATTGAATTAATGTTGCTATATAGCTAACGGTTAGTTGTATTACGTCATACCTGTGACGCAAAACGTTCGATACGAGTGTTCCGGACCGGATGATAACTTTCCGTACGGCCCGGGCTTATCACACGGGCTCCATTCGAATAAATCGAACTGTTTCGAGTGGGCCGAGTACGGCGCCACCGAAAGTTCGAATACCTGATTCGGACGTTGGAACATTACTGTTGCAACGCTTTTTTTTTCGAGGGCACCAAATTTGTTCAACTTCTGGTGCATTTCGCATCAAAACATGGGTTTTCTCAGGTGGGTATGACATAAATAAAATACAACACGGTGTATTCCGCATCACCCTCGGTCTCAGCCCTCCCGCGGGTCGGATTACCCTCCGGCCTTCGGGCGATCCGACCCGCGGGTCGGGCTGATACCTTGGGCGATACGGAATACAACTTGTTGTATTCTATATTTACATTATATACTCCCTGTTTGCCTTACATTGTACCCGTTGCAATTGCTTCGCAATAAACTTTGACATATAGCGGCATCTCACCTTTATCCGTGGGGTGACCTTTATTCGTTGTTATCAAAAACGGTATTTCGGGATATCATAGGTAGTTTCAAACTACAATATTTCTTCTTGATATCCCCAAATACCCTATTTTAGGAACACAGCGGCGGATGAAGGTGAATTGGTGTTAAGATTTTTCTTTCTAAAAATCGTCCGAAGCCCGCGTAATCGCCAAAACGCAGGTCATACTCCGGCCGAAAATCTCATTTGGAAAAGTCGGCCGAGTTGAATACTTGATTAGTAAATTTTCTTTAATCTCCAAGCAGAACCTACGGTGGCATAAGATTATACCAAACTGGCCAAAGAGTGTAGTCAGCTAAGAGGTGTCCAGTTGCCCGGTAGCCAGACGCATTCCTAAGCCGGTTTCACTCCTCTGCCAGCTTTTGATACTATCTTATGCTACCGTAGGATCTGCTTGGAGATTAAATCTGTTTGTGTACCATTCGACTGATCGACACTTTTGAATCAAGGCAAAGGAGGGTATGTTATTCTTTCTTACAAAGGGCAGTGTCCTCCCATAATTCTATTGTCAAGCACTTGTTGACTTCAGACATGTACTATAGAAACACATTTTTCAGTAACTGCTATGGCCTATTGTACAGATAGATGTTTCTGATGTATATGTATGTATGTGTGATCTTTTGTGTACCTATGAGTTTTATACCTGAAATAAAGAATAAAGAAAGAATGAAGAAATCTATTTTCTTTACCTGACATGCCTTTGATGGTCCCCTTGAGGGAGCTGATGTCCGACTGGAGGTAGGACACGGTCTCCTCTGCCGTGTTACTGACGGGTGCGGCGCGGATGGGCACCAGCAGTATCAGGAACACAAGGAACTGTGGCAACTGCGCCATGCTGGCTCCTGGCCGGTCCGGTGGCAGGGTGTGACAGTGGACACTTCTGTGTTGTAATACTTCTCTTGGCTTCTTCTGTTGGGTTCTTCTGTTGGCGTCTTCTGTTGGCTTATTCAACTCCTGTTGGCGTCTTCTGTTTGCTTCTTTAACTCCTGTTGGCGTCTTCTGCTGGCTTCTTTAACTCCTGTTGGCGTCTTCTGCTGGCTTCTTTAACTCCTGTTGGCGTCTTCTGTTTGCTTCTTTAACTCCTGTTGGCGTCTTCTGTTGGCTTCTTTAACTCCTGTTGGCGTCTTCTGTTTGCTTCTTTAACTCCTGTTGGCGTCTTCTGTTTGCTTCTTTAACTCCTGTTGGCGTCTTCTGTTGGCGTCTTTAACTCCTGTTGGCGTCTTCTGTTTGCTTCTTTAACTCCTGTTGGCGTCTTCTGCTGGCTTCTTTAACTCCTGTTGGCGTCTTCTGCTGGCTTCTTTAACTCCTGTTGGCGTCTTCTGTTTGCTTCTTTAACTCCTGTTGGCGTCTTCTGCTGGCTTCTTTAACTCCTGTTGGCGTCTTCTGCTGGCTTCTCGACCTGTTTGCCTCACCGTTCTAGTGTTAGCGTTACGGCGGAGTCCCTCTTTGGTATCCAATTCCGTGCGTGAGTCACCGGGTCCTGAGTTCGAACCTCACCAACCAGTAAGGTTGTTCAATGTAGTTATAGAAAGGTTATAGACACCGTTTTGCGCTCCTACGAAGTTCGGTGTTTAAGAAAAGGCCTCACAAGAAAGTAACTCTCTACACTTTTTCGGAAAAAGCAGCTTCACTGCATAGGGTCAACTTTCCAGTAGTGAACTCGAAGGCTAGGTTCTTTGTAAACCCGTGGTTAGTTAGTATGGTAGCCTTGATTAAAACTAATCAAGAGTAATAGAAACTAATTTCGCTAATTACGTTCAGGTCAAGGTCCCGTTGTCCAGGGTGACACTAGATTGTGAGCCGTCAAGAAACATCAGTCACGATCAGTTACGCCATGTTGATTTGATTATATGTATGACATCCGCGGCGCATCAAGCTTCGGCCGTTTTCCCCCAAAAGTGAAGTTTTCAACCATGTTGTAAATAGTACAAAGCAGCTTCAAAATAAGCAACTATATGCCGAACATCAAGAAAACGTATACTAATTCCATAGAATATTCCAAGGTCAAATAATGTGTAAGAACAAAAATGAAGAATGCATTGTCTGGTATACTATATTCTGTGTGTTCAGTCGTATGGTCAACCTTACTGACTAACTGGCTAAATAAATAACCTTCGAAGGCAGCTTTTGCTTGGTCAAAAACTTTTTTATTCACACACTCATATCAGTTTGGGGTTCCCAGAGGATGTCATCCATATATAATCAAATCAACATGGCCTTACCTGGTTCGCGGACAAATACGAAGGTAAGGTCACACTGACATCCATTTTATGGATGAAATACACGGGCGCATTGATTTACACCGGCCCTAAAAAAACACTGTGGCCACATGTCACCCAACAGCATCCCTGGTCAATCTCATGTCTACCGGAGGATCTGCTCTCTCTCTCTCTCTCTTTAATCTAAACAAGAATGACAAGATAAAGTTTATCATGATTGAAATGGCGACGATTGTCTCTTACAGTCTTACTAGAGGTGAACTCTATTTAACGTCCTAGGACAAACCAAGCCTGGAAGAAAAGGGTCTGGATTTTATTTTTGCCTGGATTTTTCTTCTTTTTTTCCCGCGCGCAGTAGTTTCGGGGTTTCGGGAGGATGTCATCCAGAAAATTAAGACGATGTGGCCTAAGGTAAGGTAATGGTAGTCCCATGGCCACTTTTAAGGCCTTGGGGACAGTGAGTCGCTTTCCATCGTCTCTAGGGCAAGGTATTGAGAGGCGCAACCCAACCCTTACCTCCAAACAAATATAACCTTCCCAACTGACGTCACGTACCCATTCTTACACCTTTTTGGATTTAGGGAAAGAAAGACGTGTAAAGTGCCTTTCCCAAGAGCACAAGATCAGCAGCATGACAAGACTCAAACCAAGGGCCTCTGGCTTCTGGGCCCGAAACCCTGAAGTTACGGTACGCGACCCAACAAAAACAAGAATGAAGTACTTGTACCTCAAACTCGATTCTCTCCATAAAAGCAGTACAATATCTATTTGATCAAATCACACCAGGAAGGACCCTTACCCTTTTCGATTTAACGTACTTAAGGTGTGGTTTGTTTGTTTGTTTGTTTGTTTGTTTATTTTCATTTATCCAGGGGTACATGTCGCCTGACCGGCGTTTTTCAAAGATCCCTGGGGGAAAACTCCGTACATACATAACAACAAATGATAACAGTATAAAATCAAGTACAAGGTGACTCAGCAAGAATCGGCAAATGATAATGCAATTCAACTAAGACAAAATAAGGCAAATCAATTGTACAACATTAATCCTAATACAACTCAAACTTGAGACCTCCATTTAACGTCCTATCCGAGGTACGACCATAACCAAAGCTAGGTACTCATTTTAACCTGATTGAAGTGAGGAAAGTTGGGTAAAGTGCCTTTCCCAGGGGCACAAGATCGGTTGCGCATCAACGGATTCGAAGCCAGAACCTCTGGGTTAAGAAGCGAAGCCCCTGTCGATTACACCAAAAGACTCCACATGTTGTCGCTCTTAATTCCATTTCAACAAAATCGAGAACCTACAAATTGAATCGGTGTGGCCCGTGAATTTACACCGTATCAGGTAACCTTCCTTTTAAAACCGGCGGAAAGGTTTATTATGCAACACAAATTGAATCACCAAGAAAGTAATCATCAGTCCTGTGCCGAAAACACGAAGTTAATTAAGCAATGTTCGCGTGTTCTTTAATCAACACAAAGTCCGGTCATGCATGATGCTTGTCGATTGGTCCAATAGTTTTACTAATATTCACAATGCAAATTCTTTGTTCCGGAGGATGCGGTTAGCCTCCATAGAAGGCTCTCTGGGGCTTTTTTTTGGCTCATAATACACTTTTGCTGGCCTTTCCTTTTTGTACTGGATCGCTGATTGCCGGCCTTCGCTGATCTATTGAGGCCCCAGAGAGCCTGCTATGGAGGCTAGGATGTGGTTATGTCTGCATTTTGTCTTTTAAACTTTGGTCGAAGGAAGAAATAAAGGATTTTGTTTTTACAAAGGAAACAGCTGCCATCTTACATGTTTCTGGTGACCCCAAGTCTTACTAAATGCCTGAATACAATAACTGCTCTCGAGCTACTACACAATAAAAACACAGGCTGAATCAGCAAACCAATCAAACTTTATTCAAATCAAAACGTTGGACACATATTTTGCTGTAGGGTTACCATTGCAAGGTAGAAAATTATTCAGTCATTATTTCTTTTTTTTTATAAATCATTCTGAAGTTCCTAGAATAATTTTTAGCTACGTTTCGTTGTGATATTTTTTTCGTGATTCGATAGTTTTGATGTAATATCATTTGTCAAAAATTTAGACATCTTACTTATCCTGGTAATGGATAATTCAACTGACCTGTTTTTCATTCCAAGCAGGCCATTTTAAAGTGTAACATGAATTTTTGTTTTTTAATGGGAACTCTTCCTTTAATTTGGTCTGTTATCAGATGATGTTACAAATTCTTTGTATGTTGCTGATTTTTTTATATTCCTACTCTACATACTTTCATGCAATTTGATCAAGCGAATGCAATAAAAATCAGTAGCTTTTTGAACTAACCAAAACCTAGTATAGTGACACTGGTGACGTATCAAGGAACTTCTATAATGTCTTTGGACATGTTAATCATTATTTACTTTCCTTTGTGAAGCACAGCCAAAACTGCCACTTCAGGCAATGGTATACATTTGTATCTAGAGGACTGTCTTTCCAAAAGTATTTTCTATTTGTATTAAAAATTTGATGAAATTTAGACGAGTTTATTGACATTTTATTGGCATTATGAAAATAATGCAAACGGCCTTTTTCTACAATTTGAGCAATGCCACTTTGACGTGATATGTAAAATGATACGAGACTTTAAATCGGAACGTTTTCCTTGGATATTTTGAACAATTTTTGGCATGTTATCAGATGCTACAGATTTTGTACTTCCATGTTATTTTTATATGCCTACTGAGCAAGCTTTCATGCAATTTAATCAAGCACACGCAAGTAATAACTACTATTGTACCGGACCAAAATTTCATAAAGTTAATGATCATTAAAAAAATGGCATTGTATAATGAATTTGTGACCTGCCGCAATATTTCCTATGTCAGAACGTCCACTTTACGAAGTCAAAATCTTGAGAAACTTTTTTCTCATGACATGCTACCAATTATGAAACATGTACGCACGGCCTGAAAATGCCACTTTTAAGATGAATAGAAATGTTACATTAAATGGGTACCATTTCCATTGACCTTGATTATATACTTTCCAATGTCAGACCTGCCACTGTATATTCTATTTTATACAATACAATACAATAACAGTTATTTATTTCTTTGTCAAACACAACTACCATTTTAGGATGTCAAAATCTTCATACTTCATAATTTAACACAGCCTGTCCTGAAAGTTACCATCTATAAGATAATGTAAATGTACTTTCAAAGGTCTTCTCAAACCAGCACATTTACGAAGTCAAATCTAGAGGATTCTTTTCTCACTTCTCAAGCTTCTTTCTCCTTGCGAAGTTTTTAGATATGTTGCCAATTATGAAAATAATGCGTACGTGTACGTACAGCTGTAAGATGAGTAGAAACTATACTTTAAATTGTACCTTTTCCACTGATCTTTTAAATAGAACTGCAACTTCTTTGTTCTTGAGATTCTGCAATACTTACATATACATGATAACGTTTGTCAAAAGTTTAGAGTTTTTTACATGCTACTCAGAAAACAATACATTTAATGGTCTTGTTTTCCTTCTGAGCTCTCCACTTTAAGTGTAGCATAAAGTGTTTTTATGATTTAAATGGGACATCTTTCTTTTGGACTATTAGGGTTGGGAACTGCCCAAGTCCTACCTACCCCTATTCCGCAAGGAGGCGGGGGGAGGGGGCAGACTTGGTCACTTTCCATGAACAAGATTTACTGATAGCCGTCGAAAATTTGGAGGTATGTTCTTTACCTTTAAAACTGTTACTGATAGAAGAAAATTTGAAGTAACAATCTTTTTTGGTCTGTTGTAAGAAGATGTTACAAGTTTTGTACTAATTCCAAATACATCTGCTCTGCAAATATTAATGCGAATGTAATTATCTCTCTGAGATTTACCACATTTGTGGAAGGGTTGAAACAACTGGTTATTATCACCTTTTCAACATGTCAACCCAGAAACTGGACTGTACGTCTTCACTCACTCACACCGGGAAGGACCCGTGCTCTTTTTGATAAGAGTTGTGGATTCTTTAACGTGCTCGAGGAGTGGCTTTTCTCAAACACGGGATATTCTTTTAACGTCCTATCCAAGGGACGGCCCTAACCGAAGCTAGGCACTCATTACCACCTGAGTAAAGTGAGGAAATTTTCGTAAAGTGCCTTTCCCAAGGGCAAAAGATCATTGCCATTTAAGCAGATTTGAATCCGGGAAGGTTTCGGACCAAACATCCTGCCGTTATGCCACATGACCCCACAATTAAGCACACGCAATATTTACAAGCAGTAGTTTGTCTACCTGACCAACATCTTATCAAGTGACAAAGTGACATAATAATTTGTCAGACATAAGTACATGGGTGCCATTTTAGGCATTCAAAAATCTAACATCGTAATTTAACCACCAAGTACTGAAACTTAGCACCTACAGTGTACTTTACAAAGCCTTCTCAAACCAGCAAATTTACTGATAACAAAAATAGGCATCATCTAGACTAAATTAGATATTACACACAAGTTACACACAAAAATGTTCAACATTATGTCATGACTCCAGAGATGACCCAACCGTATTTTCATCCAACGTTGTTTTTCCTAATTTTCGTCCATTAGGAGAACAAACACCCTCGAGTGTTTTCGATCTGCAGAACATCCTCGATGTTAATCAACACTGTCCTGTTTACGCTTTTGTGAAGAATGTCTTTCACACAGCGCAGTCACCACATGCCCATGTTCCATCACAAGGAGGGCTGACTGGCAGGCAGTTGACGTGAAAGATCCTCCGGAATGCTTTGCACCTCTCCATCCTTTCCAGACGCCTTCCTCGTTTGCAGACCAATGAGATTTGGTATGCCTTGGTTGAAACGACATTCTTCCTGCGGTTGGTCAAACGGTTTCCCTTGTTCGAAACACGTCTCCAAATGGTTCCTCATTTTCCTATCGGCACACACAACCCTGCTCACGTCTTGTTCCTCTGCGAAGTCCACTGCCCGGGCGATGGAGATAGCTTTTTTGTGAAGCATAACTGCCATTCTAGGCTGAAAAAAATCGAACTTGGTAATCTATATCACCAAGTCCTGAAAGTTCGTGATGTTTAAAATATAACATATTATATATATTAGACATATTAGACATAGCACACATTATTCAATATAGTAATAAAAGTACATTTGGTACCTATTAAATGAGCTAAATGTACTTAAAGTCTTTTCAAACCTGTCCATTTACTGATAACAGAAGTATTTACATCCTAGATCCTAGACTAAATTGCTGATATTACACGCACGAAAACACACAAAAATGATCAGTAATGGAGGTGGGATCAGTTTGACGTTATGTCAAGACTCCAAAGATGATCACTCCCTGTCTCCATCCGAGTGCTTTTGTTCCTTTACATCCATAAGGAGACCAAACGGTTGTCGTCGATAATTCCTATTCAGTGCAGTCCTTTTTTGCGCTGCAGTAGAGACTGTTTTTATTTACACACCGCAGAAACGGCATGCCCATTTCCCATCACTGAGAGAGCTGACCGGCAGGCAGTTGACGTGAAAGATCCTCCGGCATGCCTTGCAAGTTTGCATCTTTCCCAGACGCTCCCCCTGCTGGCAGTGGCAGACCAGCGATATTTGCTGTGCCTTGGTTGGACCGACCTCTCTGCGACCGTTTTGACGTGGAAACGGTGTGAGCTTCCCTTGTTTGAAGCACGTCTCCAAATGGCTCCTCATCTTCCTGTTGTTGTACACAACCCTGCTCACGTCTTGCCCCTCTGCGATGTCCACTGCCCATGCGATGGCGAACAGACCACAATCAAAGACGTTCTTCTGACGCTGCACGTCCGGGAAGATGACGGTCAGGACGTTCCTTGCTTGGTTAGCAAACGCGGCGTAGGACTGGTAAAGCTGAATTTGCAGAGATGGAGTCATGGCGACACCGAGGCTGTCATACAGGCGCACCTGTCCGCCTGCACAAGATGATAGGACCCAGTGCTGGCTGCCGTTGTGGTGGATTTGTAGCCCCTTTCCTGTCATCTTGGCAAATCCGTCCTCACAGTGACCAACTGCAGGCGCCTCCAGCCCTTGGAGTGCCGGGTACTGGCGGCGGAGCAGCGTCTGGGCAGCATGGATGTGATTGTCTGTCAGCATCTCGCCAAATGTCAGAGCAATCTTGTCATGAGCGCTCAACTTGACACTTGGCCACTCCACCTTGCGTTGTTCGGTGTGACGAACAAGAACCACATGAGCAAAACGGACTCTCCTGGTTGACGTCTTGTCACTTTTGCCGCCTGTGGATAGGACAGACTTTATTTTTCTGACTTGGCTGGTTTGTTGGCTTTCTGGGGTGTCCTCCTCCCCTGTCGGGGACCTGGAGGCCACCTCCACTGGCGCCTTGCTGTCGGAGCGGGTAGCTTGACTGCTGCCGCTGTCTGCGCAGTTGTTTGAGGAGGCAGGGCGGACCTTGATGATGCGGTGGCGAGCATCACGTTCCACTGCTGCAGCATCTGGAACATCTCTGACAGTCGGCACAAACTCAGGCTCTGCCGGGAGGTCCTTTTCCTGCATACTGTGAAGATAGAATGTTTCAAAATGTCAGAGATGGAGTGTTCAAACTGTCCAATATGTTCACAATGAGTTTTTAGAACCTTTCGTTTTCTTTGTATCGTTAACAATTATCAGCATGAAGTTTTGAGGCTATTCTAGTTACAGTCACGGTGCCGGGAAGATCACTCCATGCATCTTTAAGGGTGTCATGCTCAAGTAGAATTTTATGTAAGATATTGTACTAACTTGAGGTTGAAGAGCGACTGTCTCTTCAGCCACAGTTTCTCCACTTTAATCTCTACATCGATCAGGCTGTCATGTAGATTGTCCATTGAGTCGTCATCTGAGCCGATGTAAATGGTTTCGTAAGTTTTGCTTATCTTTATCTTGAATAACTAAGTAAAGTAAGTAAGTTATCTAGAATAAGATGAAGTAATGACAACAATACTAGCGGCAGAGGAAACAAATTGACTTACGGAGGTTGGTGCTACAGACAGAATTAACCTTCGAACAAACTGAAACAAAACTACGGCGTAGTCTACGCAAGTAAAAAGAGCTTGCGATATAGTGCAACCATGCAGTGATCATGCATCTTGGTAGCCACTTGCAAAAAAAGCACGACTGAAACGATGGTAGTCTTTCTCCGTCATGCACTGTGAAAGAACACTGCGCTACCTGCGGCTGGTGCTTTCCAGAAGCCGAAGAAGGCCGTGAAGCGTTCCCACAACCCCTGGATGAAGTACCGGTCCTCTTCAGGCATGTCGTGGTTGCGCACATCTGGAAGAGCGCTGTCGATGATCGCCATGGAGATGTTCATCAGCACCAGGAAGATGATGCAAATGAACGCGAAGAAGTAGATGGGGCCGAGGATGGGGGCTGCCTCCCGTAGTTGGTAGTAGTAGAAGTTTCCCAGAGACATCTGGAACAATGTGGAGAAGGACTTGCTGATGGAGCTGAAAAAACAACAACATTGTGATGAGATGGTTTTAATTCCAAGCACTCGCAACCTACGTTGAAAATGGGAAATCATCCTTTTTTTTAGCCACAAGATACTAGAATATGTTTTCTTACCTGTACTCTGTCACAATAAGGCCGAACTTGAGATATCCAAAGAAGCAGAAAGCTGACATGCAGAGGAACAAGTAGACAGAGAAGGAAGAGAACTCCCCCGCCATCCCGCGGAACACGGACATCAGCTTGGCGAGGAACGGGTTAAACCTCAACAGCCGGAGGAGCTTCATCATGTTGACAAACGCTAAGAAGGCCAGGAACCAGCCGTAAACCTGGCTCATGTTCACCGCTGATCGGAAATGGCGGACTTGATCTTTAAAAGAACAATATGATTATCGTTAAGTAGAGTGTTAATTCCAACAATTTACAATCAGTGTGACCGAGAGCACTTCCCCATAGTCTCTGGAAACTAAAGGATCACAAGAGCACTTTTTCACATTTGCAAACATGGAGCAATGTAGAATTGCAACTTTCATGTAATTATTGTTTGCAGAAATGTGTTACAAACCTTTCCCTTCCTTGATCGCCGCCAGAGCCCTGGAGCTGTGGGATGTCTTAAAGCCATATAAGGCAATGACAGTGAATGCCAAGAAAAAGTTGAAGATTTCGACAATATTCCATGCCCCCTTCAGGTAGGCCAAGCCGGCTGCGCGTGCCTTTTTTGCCTCTTTCCACAGTGAGTAGAGGAGAATGATGACGTAAATGATTTCCATCAGGACGTAGACGTACCCGATTGTCCCCGGCCGTTGATGAAGTCGGAAGGTCTGCACGTGGTGACGGGAGAAAACTCCGGCCGTCTCGGAGAATTCGAACACCACCGTCAGCGATGTGAACAGATCCACGTTTCCATTGTAGAGCATCGCTTCCAAGATTATGACCCTCGTGCGCTTGTCGATCCAACGGTTTGCCTTCAGGTCTGCTAGGATGCCTCGCATCTCGTCTGCTGATTTTCCCAGGTGCAGACCGAAGCCGTCTCCCCAGTAGTGCGTCGTCACACCGTAGATGGGGAGGCTGGGGTAGCCACTGGGGAGGTGGATCCATCCAGGGGCTGCTGATTCCATCGCTGACGTGTTCCTGACCCTCTTCCATCCCTCTTCAAACGCTCCAGTCTCCTTGGCATGTTCACCATACCCTGGTGAACATTCGCCCAACGAGTGCTGCATTGTCACAGGCACCGCGCACAGTTCTAGGAAGACAGGAGAAGAAAACATGAAAAATCAGTCAGTCACTTAATTACATTGCTATTTCGAGGATGTTACTGGTGCTATTACCTCCTTGGTTATTTTGCTATTTTGGTATTACATTTATCTTTTTTTTTGCGAACTATGTAAACATCGATTGATTCTTTTGAATAGTGTGAAATAATGATACTTTGAATTTTCAGCTTTTCAAAATACAACATGCATTTCCTGTGGTAAGACTGCATGATTGTGGAAGACATTGAGGCATGTCATGCAAGCCCACAGAAAGTGTTTCGTAAAGTGGTTCCACCAACCTGGCTTTACTCGGCCTTGGATCAGGCTAGGTGGGTAGACCAGGACTGTCTGCATGTCTGCTGTGAAGCCCCTCTCAAACCAGCGGGGCTTGTCGCCATTGTAGGACGTCTCCGGGTAGAAGCTGTGCAGAGCGGTCTCGTTCAGCCAGGACCAGAAGGTGAGATGGTCATTTACCTGTGAAGAAACAAAGCCTTGTGAGTTTATTCTGCAAAGTATTTGTAGATTCCTCATCCACTGAAGCCATGTTATGATCATGATGTTGGCGAACCCAAAGCTCCAACTATCCCCTCCCTTAACATCACAGTGGAGGGGGTAGCCAAACAGCTCTCCTGTCTTAACCCCAGCAAGGCCACAGGACCAGACGGATTACCACCTCGCCTCCTGAAGACCGTAGCCGAACAAATTGCGCCAATATTACAGGTCATATTCTCCCAGTCAATATCCACGGGAGATGTTCCTGAAGATTGGAGAACAGCTAACATCGCTCCAATCTTCAAAAAGGGGGACAGAACCTTGCCATCAAACTATAGGCCGGTGTCTCTGACATCGGTCTGTGGTAAAGTGCTCGAACACATCGTGCACAGCCACATGATGAAACATCTAGACGCTCATGGCATTCTGTCCCCTGCGCAACACGGCTTCAGGAAGGGTCTGTCCTGCGAGAGCCAGCTGGTGCTTACCCTCCAAGACCTGGCCAAGAACATGGACCAGAACAAACAGGTCGATGCCGCGGTGCTTGACTTTAGCAAAGCATTCGATACTGTGCCACACGAACGTCTGCTGAGCAAGCTCGAGCACTATGGTATTTCTGGCCTCCTTCAGTCTTGGCTTAGGGCCTTCCTTACGGAGAGAACCCAGAGCGTTGTCTTTGACGGTGGAACATCTAAAGCTGTCAAGGTCACCTCTGGAGTTCCGCAGGGTACTGTGTTAGGCCCTCTGCTATTCCTGCTCTACATTAATGACCTACCCGATTCCGTAGACTCACATGTTCGACTGTTTGCTGACGATTGCTTGATTTATCGAACTATCAGCAAGCCTTCTGACGCACAAGGGCTGCAGTCTGACCTCGATGCGCTAACAGAATGGCAAAATCGTTGGCTCATGTCGTTCAACCCCTCTAAATGTCACATCCTCCATATCACCCGTAAAAAGCACCCCATCATAACTCAGTACTCCCTCTGTGGAGAAGCCCTTACCGGTGTTAAGTCCCACCCCTATCTTGGAGTACAACTGTCCGACGATTTGCGGTGGGACACCCATATCAACCACGCCACTAGCAAAGCTGGTAAGGTCCTAGGAGTCATTCGGCGCAACTTGACCCATTGTCCATCTAGGGTCAAGGCCACTTGTTACAAAGGGCTGGTACGGCCTCACTTGGAATATAGTGCCATCGTCTGGGACCCGTACACCAACAAAGGGATACAGGCGGTGGAGGCCGTCCAGCGCAGGGCAGCCCGAGTGACCCTAAATGACTACCGGCAGACTAGCAGCGTGACACAAATGCTTTCAGACCTGCAGTGGCGCCCGCTCTCCGAAAGGAGGAGGAACGCCCGCCTCTCCTTTTTTCTATAAAGTAGTCAACAATAATATTAACATAGACGCCAGCAATATTCTGAAGCCTGCCCAAGGGCGCACCCGGGGTAGTCACGACTTCAAATATCAACACATATTTGCACGCACCGATATCTACAAACATTCTTTTTTCCCACGCACAATTCCCGAGTGGAATGCCCTGCCTGGCACGGTTGTAAGCGCTCCCAACGTTGAGCACTTCCGTGCCAGGCAGGCGGCCTGCCCGCCCTAACCCGGGAGCCTCAGCTCCCCCCCTACTTTTGCCCCTCGCGGGGTCATTTGGGGGTATCCTATGTAGATGTAGATCTATTTTGTAAATGTGTCAACACTAATGGCTTTCCACTGGCTTCAAATGTTTTTAAAGTTTGTCTACAGCTGCCGGTAGCAGAAGGAGGGGTACACCCAGGAAATCTTGGCTGGAGTATGTCAGGAAAGACATGATGCCAACACCCGTGTCAGGGACCTTAGCAGCAAAATAATAAAATACTGGATACTACTAAGGAACTCACGTCGTCCACAGACTGCAGGAAGGTGTTGGTTGTGCTCAGTGTCTGATGGAAACCCTCTGTGGTGTTGTGGTATTCGTTGGCAATGCTGATCACGAGCAGGAGGAAACAGCAGAACCATGCGATGTCCCACACGGTTTCCCCAAATCTCCTGTCCCTGCGCTGCCTCATTCTCGCTTGTTTGATGTTGGCGAGGGACCTCATTGAAAGTCGCTCCATCTTCCTCCTCATGCGAAATGCATCGCCTTTAGAAAGCATAAAATATCAAGAGGTCTGTATTTGATAGAAGACAAAAGTTCAAAACCTGGACAAAAGACTGAAGCAACAAAAAATAAGATCAATTCAGAATACAGCGTATGACTGGGAGCACACTGAAACTACACAAAATGGCTTCCGTCAAACATGTGGTAACATGCGCACAGTTTACTTCAGTCTTTATGGTAATTGTTCTTTTCCGCAAACAGATGAGCTGAAACTTACAGTTGAAATCTGCCTCCCTTTGTGAAGACACCACGCTTGCTTTAATGAAAGCGGGGCCCCGCTTCTTTTTAAAAATCTTCTTGACGGCTTTCGTCTTGCCAACAAAGCAAGTCACGATGGTGAGGAGAAATATCTGTAAGATAAAAGCATTATTTAGTTGTTAGAGTTTCTGACAGGATGTGGCTTCATACAAACTGTTCTGAGTAGGTCAGGTTGTATTAAACTAGCTAGAAATTGTCTTTGTGGCCAGATACCTTATACAACTACATGTAACATGCATGCTCATAATTCCACCAGGTGCCATTTTACCGCCACCTCAAAGAAACGTTGTTATAGAGGCCTTCTCAAGATTGTGTACCTAAATATCTGAATTGTATTACATTTATTAACACTAGGTGCTCAAGACAATCTTGGGAATACCTCTTTTCTAATTTTTTTTAGGTGGAGGTTACAATTGAAATCAACAGAGAACATATCCTTACCTTTCCTGGTTGCATGACGAAGATGTCCGCCAAAAAAGCTAAGAAGTACGCAGACAGCCACCTTTCGGACTTGTCCTTGCCCCATTCTACACTGTACAGCACGGTGAAGACAGCTGAACCCACGGCAGACAGCACCACCAGCACCCAGGCCACGTACTTGCACCAGTGTGGCAGGCCCTTGGCTGGTCCTTGCTGCGTGGGTGCCTCAGCCGAAACACCCATCTCCACATCTCTGACCCGCCGGTCGCCCTTGTTGCTGGGTCGGCTGTACTGGAACAGCAGGACTATGGCCCCGATGACGGGAAGGCAGGTGAGGCTGGTCATGATTCCCGTGTAGACTCCATTCAGGGTGAAGGAGAATGGCCCCAGGTTGACGGCCTGCACAACCTGGGTTTTTATTTCGTCCCTTAGCCACATGGCGCTGGACACCATGGACATGAGGAGGAGACTCAGGCAGCAGCCGAGCCTCTGGCTGCGGGTGAAGATGCTATCTGTAAAGGAAACATAGCAGGGACATTTTCCATCAGAACAAGTCGGTTTTGTGATAAAGAATAAAACCAAAGCAACACACTTGATACACCTGATTTAACATTAAAAGCAAGAGGTATTCATGCATTTAAAATACAGTTAAGCCTGATGTGAACAGTAATAAATATATCAAAATTACTATAATCAGGGAAATTTCAGACATATCTTAAATCTTGTATTATGATTCCCCAGTTCAGTAAGCGAAATGTTACCTTCAGGCATGATAGCGACGGACAGGAAGAGGTGCTCCTCTGCCAGATTACTCCGCAGACTTGCCGGGAACAGGAACCCGAAGGATCGCAGGTCCTCCTCAGAGGCGACAGGAAAGGTCTTCACCACCTGTCCGTCCCCGCGGTCGGCTGCCAGCCACTCGCCGCAGAAGAAATAGGACCTGCAGTTCCAACAAAAGGGAAATAAATCTCACTATGTTAGCTGTAAGGCTTTGAGACAAAGAAAAGAACCACACCTTATGTGTTGCCTAACGCAAGCAATTGGACGTTGAATTATTGGACAAGGACCTGGATGAATCTAGACAGCCAAGGAAAGTCGGACTGAACTCACAGTTTGCCTGTGGTGAGATCCTGCACCGCTGCTCTCTCCACGTGCCACGATGCACGGCTCCCCTCCCCACTGCTGTCGTGCATGAGCTGCAGCTGCTCCACGTTACCCAGCTGTTCTGCTGCGCTGAAGATCAGGGTCACCTGGCTGCCTTGGGTAAATACCTAAAACAGCAACAAAAATTCCTCCTATTGGGACCTGCCGTAAATGAATGTACTACAAGAAGTCCTCAGTGGATAAAACAGCAACAAAATTCCACAATAAATCTTCAGTGGGAAGTTGGGTAATGAAATGATCATAGGAGAAGCCAGTGCAAAATTTGACGTCCTAACCTTCTCTGCGATGTTGACCACTCTCACATCGGAGTTTGCTGCATCGCCGAGGAGCTTGAAGGCAACGGTGGACTCTGTCCCAGCATGCCTAGCTGCACCTGTCCAGATGAGCAGGCGGTACTGGTAGCCGTTCTGAAGGTCGTCCAACCTTACAGCGTGATGTAACTGCAACAAAGTGTGAAGATATAGAACATGAATGTACATACTGACCCTGACCTCTCACAGCTGATACTATATCATAGTCTTACTGAAGCTAAAGATATCATAGAAATATGCATACTAACAACATTGACTTATGAAAATCTTCCTTGTTAATGACACATTGCCCTTATCAGCAGAGCTACCCCTTTGTGATACTAGCATGTCTGCAACTGCCAAATTATATTGAATAAACATCAATACTGGAGAAAAATGGAAGAGAAATAGAAGTCAACAGATTATAAAGATCTGGATAATTGATGATGTCTACTAACCTTCCTTTTCCCTACACGCTCAGCAATCTTTATCAGGGCTAATGTGAACGAGTACAGACAGAGCGCCACAATGATGGTTGAAACTATGGCAACGTTGTCCCTTAAACCGCTGTAATTCAACGCCCTGAAGTCGAGCCTGTTCGGCGGTGTGACGAAGTCAGTTCCGAAGGCCGTCAGATGGTTGCAGTGACAGATGGTGCTGGCAATGGTGGACTGCTTGTTGATCTGTGGAAAGCAGAGTCAAGTTGTTATGATCTCATTTTGTGGTACAAACACTAATTATTGATAAAAAAACACTCAGCAATGTAGTTAATGCCGCTGTAATCAATTAGCATTACATTTGATATCATTATCGAAATATGAAAGTAACGTGTTATTCATATAAACATTGTTATTAAAAAAATGTCCTCTGGTGTAGATGCAATTGGTTGAAAATGTGTGTAGGCCATGTCCCCACTGTCAAACATGTATTTCCTTGGTCTAACATCAGAGTGGCCTGAAAAAAGTAGAATAAACTGGTCCATCTATTCTAAGATTTTAACTATCCGATAGTCATCTATGGCCACGAGCCAGCTGCCAGCTTTGCTATGGTTGGCATATCCTGAAATCAAATAACACATTTTTTTCATCATACTATGTCATTATTTATCAATTTATTAATTTCGTTGTAACGCATCTGCTAGGGGTGGCTTCATCTGTGTTTTTTTGTAATGTCTGTATGTTTTGTTTATCATAATGGAAAATGAATGAATATAAAAAAAGAAACACATTTTTTTGTCAAATACTGTACCGAGTTCGATGATGAAGAAGACAAATTTACATGTCATGTTTACATATAATACAGATTCTTAACTAACAATATATAAATGTATGACAAAGGTGACCCGTTTTCTTTATTGAATTTCACAAACGTTTAAGCAAGGACATTATTAGGGTAAACATCCATATGTTCTATTATGTAGATGGCATAACACACATTTGTTCTAATGATTGTGAATACTGAAGTAAAACAATTTTCCCAAAGATCTGTACACACCGTGCATCCGTCCGTCCTCCAGTCTTCCTGGGTCTCGCTCCAGTAGACGCAGCTCAGACGGGCCCACTGGATCCGGTAGGCGTAGACGTCGTTAGTGTGTGACTCCTTCTCATCAGCTCCTTCCTCAATGTCACACTCGGTCACTTGTCCTGAAAAAGGAAAGTTCATAACAGACCTGAGAAGGGTACAGCTACTAGGATATCTCCAGTATATATATATACTGTTGTCAATGTCATAATAGCATGATGTATTTTACTTAAAAGGGAGACTCTAAAAAAAACACCAAATTGCAAGTTTGTCATAAAGAGGAGACCGTGGCAGTTTCTTTGAATGGATTTTTAAATCAAATATCACATTGATGTGGAGAGATACCATCATATAAAACAAATATCACCACATGTAGTTTCGTGATATCAATGTTGACAGATCAATCACTTCATTGGCACACACATTGTAGTTCCGTCAAGCATTTCAGTGGCATTAAACGACATAAAATAACAGTTTATTGGCCGCAATGTAATAAACTCTACATACAGAATGATTCTCACTCGAGATGATATCACTATATACTACAAGTTCAGTATTATGGCTAGGACAACACCACTTTATCAGGCACACATCCTTGTTGTTTTTAGTACTAAAAAAAACATGAAAAATACTCACCAAGCACATGGACATTGATGTAGTAATCCGCAGGATGATCCTCTCCCGGGATGAACATTGTCGCCTCTGTCTTCTCTGCGTCATCATCGCCACTCAGGGTTTTCATCAAGGCACACTGCTCGGGTAGGACGTACGTCTTCATGGACATGTTGTAGTTTTGGTCATCAGGGCGGCCGCCGTACCTGCCCCACACGCCGTACACCACGCTTGTGTTCAGCGGGGTGATTGTGACCAGGAATCCTTCTGCAGTATTGTTGAGTTTTAGCAAATGGTAGCTCGAACTTTGGTTTCCTGGGGCAGGGAAGGTGACGATTGTTGTCGCTGGTTTGTTTCCGGGGCCAACCGGAATGGTGATGGCAAAATCTTCAGTCAAGTTGTTGAAGGCCACGGGGATGTCGTTCTGCAGGAGTGACAGTTCCATGACAGACGAACGTGTCTGGTACTCCCCATGCCCCCAGGTGAAGGGGTTCTGTTGAAACTGCGTCAACTGAAAAATAACAACTCTTATCTCCGATAATAATAAGCAGCTCATTAACTGTTTCAACCGTACCCTCTATACTCTGTCATTTGCCTGTTCTGCTACTATCAGTTTTACAGTAAAAGTTCTGTACACATTGACAATCATAGTTACTGTAAATCATAAATCTAGTAACAAAAATGATGGTTGACAAAAGGAATTTGAAACAACGATGAGAATTCAACATTGATATTTTCTTTTTTACATTATCGGTGTAAAAATAGGAAAGGCATTGATAGCCAGGGCTTGATACTTACCTTAATAGCGACATTGTGCGGTGTATAGTCGCCAAAGAGTTCTGCTCTAGACGGAACATGGAAGCTCCCATTCCCGGTCTGCACCACCTGGCCTCCGAACTGGTCGCCCCAGACCCTCTGGGTACGGAGAGTAACCCCTCCCCTCTCGATGGTGACTGCCGGGGCTCCTGGACTCATGGCACCCATAATGGCGTCGAACAGACCATCCAGGACCTGGCGACTTTCCTGGACAAGTCTTCGTCTCTGCAAGGAACAGTTAGGACACCATGATAAAAGAGTTACTCTCACACAGATGATCTGGGTCTTTCATCGATCAACACGGTCAAGACAATGTACACACAGTGTGTACTAGACGCCAAAGCCAATGACATGTTTTCATCTGTAGAGAATAGTCGCTTGAAAAGATACAAAAGCAGCGAAAATTGTTTAGGAATTTAAACATTTTTTTTTAAATAAGGTACGTCCAATTAAAGTACAGTTGGGGTATGCACCCGTTGTGATCATCTCGTCTAAAATCATTTAACCCTATCCAGACCGGGCTTTTTGGGCCTTCCTGGGACGGGGGGGCTCTTTTGACCCCCCCTTCGTAATTTCAAAACGGCTTGGGTTACGATCACCAAATTTAGAGGGAATGATGTACTAGTAAAGTTTTATATTTTCTGTAATTTTGGTATCGTTATGACGTAATATGACGTAATTATGACGTCATAATGTCATATTTTGGGCTAAAATCATCAAAATATGAAATGTCCGCTATACTTAAATGTATTGAACAAAACGATGACAATAAAGGTTATCTTATTGGTGTCTAAGTCCGCCAAGTCTTTTATTGCCAATGACGACGACACTGACGTCTATATGACGTCAGAAAATGACGTCATTTATCCGCCATCTTGGATCGACAAGCTTGAATTTTCTAAAATACGATTTTTTCCACATATAACCCCAATACCCAATAGAAATGGACTAAAAATGATCAAGTGATTGTTTTTTGTAAGAAAATAAAAGATTTTGACGGCATTTGAGTAAAAATAACATGTATTTATCGTTGAAAATAACATTGTCCGCCATCTTGGATTTTGACCCATGACGTCATCAAATTAGCATAAATTATGAATGATTTAATTAGAAATGTAACTTAAAATTACACAGGATGTTAATGATATAAATAAACAAGTTTGATCTAGCAATAAAACCATGAAATCCCATAATTGAAACTGAAATTAGTAAATTCGGGAAAATATGCCTGTCAGAAACCCGTTGCCATGGCAACACGAAATATTACAAACTAAAAATTTTTTCACCGAATTTTTGCCAACAATATTTTAGGAAAAGTCACCAAGTTTCGTAGTCCTAGCACACGTCGTTCGGCAGTTATACGACGTCAAAGTTGGCACAAGCACTTTTAGCCCCCCCCCCCGGCCTGGATAGGGTTAAGTCTCTGTTGGGCTACATTGGGTCTTCAAGGTAATAACCATCTTTAGTGTACATTTTCATGTGACTTGAGAGGATTTTTTGTTTATTATGCATTGCACAAAATCAAACAAAGAAGAACGGCTTACAAAATGTGATTTAAGTCATGATCCAGAGATAGAACGTAAAACAAAGGCATTGGCATAGATCAAATAAGTGTTATTATAGTAATGAGTTTTGTTACCTTGGTTTGTTTCTCCTGCTCTATTTCTTCTGCCTTTTCAAAGCGCTCCTGTGGAGAGAGGCTCTGGTCTTCCTCTAGGTCAGATGGAAGATTCCCATCATCCTCATGAACATCTCTCTCTGGTTCCTCAAGCAGGAAACTGACGGACTCTACCAGAGCTGCAATGGAACAGAAGCAAATGTTTAAAAAAAACAATGAACACCGAGAACCAGCGGACTCTACCAGAACTGCAGTAGAACAAAAGCAAATGTTATCAAAGTAATGAACACATAGAACGAAGGGACTCGACTAAGGCTACAGTAGAACAGAAGCACATGTTATCAAAGTAATCTCTGACACTGATAAGCAAAATATGATCTTCATGAATTCTTACAGTAACACTTTCAATATTAACGTTTTTTTTTGTTTTCCATTATGGTTTAAAGTTTTGTTTAATTTGATTTCATATCACTAAACTTTTTTACGTGTCAATGTTTGTTATATGCCAGAAAACATCGTCAAACATTTTGTTTGGCAATATATTCTTGATATGGATGAAGAGATATTTTGGGACTGATGTACATAACGTTGTACTCACGTCCTCCCACAGACTGGACAGTGGCCGGGTCAGACATGTCCAGTTTGTCCAGTTTGCTGGTGATGGACAGCAAAACACCCACGGCCATGGCCTATAGGTAAGAATACATGCGTGGTAATTGTTAGATACTACTTAAAGGTTGTTTTTTTTTTTGTTATTTAAGATTTGAAAGCAACACTTTTGTTGCTCGACAAGCATCTAGAAGAATATTATGCAAACATATTTGGTAGATTCTATCAATGAAAACCCGAATCAAATGCATTTGTGATAAAAATAAATTGATTACAATCATATTATCAAAAAGAGACTTTGAAAGAACATGAAACACGAAACATGAAATTCAGAACATTCAAGCATCCGAAAGTGATTATCAACCATTTACATGATTGTATCGACCCTTTCATGCTGCAGATGTTAACATTGTAACATGATGCTCAATTAGTGTAGTACAATAAAGTCAGAGAATCATACCAATGCATAACAAGATAGGCAAAATATAGACAAGCCAGACTCAGAGAAAGATTATTGTCTTCTGCACAGTTGTAAGATATGTGAAGCCATTTCGCAGTTGTAGATGAGGAGTCAAACAGTTTGGCCCATCGTTGACTTTTACCTTATCCTCCTGTGGGATGCCCGGACAGGACTTAATGACAAGCGATGATAACTCAGAGATCTTTTGCACATGTTGAGGCGTCTGAGCCCGACCCATTTCAGACGCCAAGACTTTAATTGCCTTCCTGCACATCTACATGTACAACAACGGACAGCATGATTCAAGACATTTTCCTTATAAAAGAACTGGTCAGGACTCCACACACAACACCCAGATTTAATCGGACAAGAAACATATTTTCTGAATTTTACTGATGTTCTAACATAATTTTACAGAACATTGCTAACCTGTGCCTTTCCCTCAGCAGCTGATGTTGGGTGTCCCAACACGAA
>NC_049991.1:20027717-20053746 GCF_000003815.2 Branchiostoma floridae | reverse complement strand
AGATACAGATACAGAAGTTGACAAGCCATCTGCTCTTTTTCTCGATGCCATAGCATTATTTCACACGCGCGCTCGCACACACACACACACATACGCAAACACACACATATCGCCATGCACACACACATAAATATACACACGCGCGCGCACACACACACACATGTACATACACACGCAATACTTGTTGAGAGAATAAGAATGATAGAAAGCATTACTGAGTGTGACTCACCTGAGCCAACATCTTGAGTACATCCTGTGGATTTGAGGAGACGGACGCTGCATAGATGCTGTCCATGCTGTGACCAAGACCCTACGGAGTGCAAAGGAATTTCTTTGAAGTCATTTATTATGAAGTCAAAAGTCATACAAATCCAATTTCGCTCGCTCAACTGTCTATATTCAGCAAAAAATGCGCCTTCAGCTGTAGATTTTTGGCATACCTGGTCCACTGGCGTTGCTATGCTGACCACAGGTGGTCTGCCTCTGGACGCCTTGGTGTTTTCTAAACAGCATACACAGAAGTTTTATTTAGTCAATACCGAATGTCTACTTTTGCATACGTCTTCGATGTATGAGCATTTTTGTTATATAATATAATTGAACAATGAGTAGTCGCAATTCAGAGGGAACTGTAGTTGAAATGAAAGATAAAGTTTCAACCACAATACAAGGCAAATCCAGGCAGTTTAGCTGATATGGGGTAATTGTTTTTCAACCTTGTGAAAAGTGCCCACTTGTCTTAGTGGATGAAGGGTAAGTAGGTGAGAACCCTCCATCGTTTTCAAGTCCGAGTGGTCCGGCTGTAGTTGACAGACTGGGGGACAAGACTGTGGTCAGTCTGCGTCTCTGTTCAGTTGAGGCATCCACTGTGGGTGTGACAGCTAAAAGAAAAAAGTCAAGCATCAAAACACCAGCATCTACATTATGATTGTCCTGAAGATTAACAAGATAGTAAATGATACAAACACTGTAGTTGGCATTATCCGAACATTAGGTTTCATCAAACAAAGCTTTTGGTGCATGTTATCACACTGGATGTAATGTTGATATGCTGAATATGCTGAAAATGTAAAAAGAATAAATGCATTCCTTAATGATGGCTTTTCGATTCTTTTGATGCTAAAGTGTTAAACCTACCGTCACCCTTCACAGCTTCCAGTGTATGTTGCTGCGTCGACGTCGCTGGTTGAGTGGACAGGAAACTTGTTCTCTGGCTTGTCTGCTCGTTGGTATCAGCAGGGGCAGGCGTTGTGGTGGGTACGGCGGCTGGCAGAGAAAAGGCTGATTAAAAAAACTTCTTCACAAAATTTTCAAAAAATCTTTCAATATAGACCACAATGATAATGCGGTAACCGTACTTATTCAGCATCAATCTTGACTAAGTCCATTATTTGCTTTTCTGTAGATATCCATGGAGCAAAATATGCAATTGAATTAACCCTCTTCCCACATCTTTTTAAGCATAAAGTTAAGATAGTGGAGGGTTTGTGGTGACCAAGACAGACCAAGTGCAGAAAACATTCTATTGAAGATTGCCCCCATTTAAACGAACGAATATTCATCTTACGATTGTTATATCATCAAATTAATTTGAATTCACCTCAGCCGCGTTAGCTGATAGGAATCACAGAGAGGAACGTTCTCCTAGCAAATGCTTGTCTTTGGTTTAATCAAATATTAAGGAGTAGATTCTCCCTACCCGTTTCCGTCAAAATCGTCGCCGCCTCGCTCTGTGACCTCCAACCGCCTGATGAGAACAGGGCTGTCACCCTGATGACGTAATCTGTCTCCGGTGACAGACCAACCACCGGAAGCGATGCCTCGGCTGTGCTCTGATTGACAGCTGTCACCATGTCCAGCCCGGACACTTCGACACGGTATCCCTCAAGTTCAAGGTCAGGGGATGGAGACCACGTGACCTTGAACCCTTCATCCGTGATGTCAGTTACGGCAAGGTCCATCGGTGGACCTACAGCTGGAGAAGAAAGAATTACAACACATATAAAACGGTTGTCAAGAAAGGTTTTAAAATAGTCTTCAGGCAAATATTGTATCATATTAATCACTACCTAAATCCCTCCCTCAGTCGCATAGCAAAGCATACGGACAGTCATAAACAATGCAATGAATAAGATATGAGTCCAGCTTTAATATGCAGCTTTAGTGACTATATGTGCTTTCCCTAAACTGTCAGTGTTTAGGTATACCGAATATATGATTTATGGAACAGATAGAGCAACAATGATATAGGCACACTTGCTACCTTTATTGCAAAGTCGTGATTTCCATCCATCACGACACCCAGTCGAGCAGACACCTGACATCGGGTCACAGTCTTTCCCGCCCTGGCAGTGGCCGCACACTGAGAAACAAAAACACGGTATGGACACAATAGTAGTCAGATGTAACTACTAGATTTTTTTAAAATGCTATAGTTGATAGGTACCTCGTTCTACGTACATTACTCCTAGCTAAACTGGTAGCACTTTTGGCTTAACAAAGTGAAGAGACCCACAGAGAAGTACAGTTTGATCAAAGTACCTAGTTCTAAGTGTCCGCTGTTTAAAACTGCAATATGAAGAAGACCCCTGCATATTGACATAGTCTACACGGTTATGTAATAAGACAGAATAATGTAACAACATGTTTAATACCTCCACAGCCGTGGGCGTCCGTCATAAGCACGAATCCATTGCGGCAAAGGCACCTGTACCCCCCAGGGATATTGGAGCAGATGTGGTCACACCGCCCGTTCACTGTCGCACATTCGTCGGGCTCTACAAAGAGGCAATGTTTAGGGTATGAATCATCTTTAAAAAAAGTTACATCAGTGTACAAAGGATACAATTGTCGAATATGAATGCTTTTCTGCTGATGTAAGCGAAAAACAATAAGTCTGAAGACTTTTCATCAGGGCAAAGTAGAAGTAGTAGTCCACTGGGTTATGCTGCTGCAATGGTCTGGACACCCTACAGCTTCTATCAGTCTTTGTGAAATCTCTTCACTTTATCCTTAATTACAAAACAGTTAAGCATATGAATAATGTAGGAGAAGAATCATACGGTACAATCAGTGCTCTTGAATCTCTGAAGCCATAATATTATGAGAATATGAGTAAAGTTTGTTTTATGGACCCACCAGTCGCATTTCGTCCAATTAGAGGGAGGCTTTCTCGGCGAACCCCGATGGTGATGATCTCCACCTTGTACATGGTGCCTGCCTGAAGTCCCTCAATCACAGCAGATCTGTCTGCTGGACCCGGGGAGGGGCTGAGCTGTTCTGTAGCCCCCTTCTGTCCGTACATGACGCGGTATCCGGTCACGGCCGCATCAGGAGGAACCCAGGTGAACTTCAGCATGGACGTCGTCTCGGTTACGTTAAGGAACTCCAGGTCAGTAGAGGAGCTCATTCCTGAAAAGGTACAGTCAAAATTAGTGTTTTCTCCAGGCATGATGATGTGAAGAATTTTGAGGAATCCAGTGTATATATTACAAGTGTATAATTATTCTGTTACTGGCTAGCAAGGAACCTCCAGAATCTGCAATATAAACCTGATAATGATTTAGACCAAGGCTAGCTCTGACAGTTTCATCTAATACTTTTTAATGTAGTTGTGACTATTTCTAACAAGAATATACTGCTGTCACAAAGACCTGTATTTCAGTCCATTATTGACATAATTTTTGGTTGTATCCACTAACCAAATGATGACTCTCCTTACTTGTGGTTGTTTCCACAGTTGTCGCATTGCTCTGTGACAAGCGGCCATCAGACAGTACCAACACCATCACCCTGATGACGTAATCAGTTTCCCGCGTCATTCCCGCGACCTGAAGCCATGTTTGATTCGTGCTCTGATTGACAGCTGTCACCATGTCCATTTCGGAAACCACCAAGTGGTACCCCTGAAGGTCAGGGTCAGGGGATGGAAACCAGGTGACGTTGAACCCTTCATCCGTGACGTCAGTGACGGTCAGGTTCGTTGGCGGATCCACAGCTGCGGGAGGACCAAATTTGAGATGAGAAGTAAGAGACATACTTTTATAGGACATGGCTTTCACTAACTATTGGGACTTGCATGTACCAAATCGTCAAGCTTGTAAAACGTTTTACCGGGACATGGATACATCAAAGATGAAACTATTATCCTTCACTACGAATATAGTTTTTTTAAGTGATAGACGAAAAAAATTAATAACGACAAATCATGTCATACTTTCATTGCAATACTGTGATTTCCAGCCGTCCTGGCACCCAGCCGAGCAGAGACCCGAAACCTGGTCACAGTTAACTTTCCCGCCCAAGCAGTGGCCACACTCTTAAACAAGAAAGAACATGAGATCAGCACAGGGAGTTTGTAGGCAGAATTCAATAAAAAAACCCGATAAATATGATTATGGTTACATAATGATACGGCCTCACAAACTATTATTTCAACATGCAATGAGTTTTTGGTTAGTTTATTATAGCATAAATTGTAAATTTTTAATCATGAAAATTACATTGAATTTCATACAATTTAATTGTTGTAAGAAAACAAGTGTAGTTTACCAAGAAAGCCTTGTTTAAATCGAAATTGGCAAATTTTGGGAAAATATGCCTGTCATAATTCCATTGCCGTGACAACCCAAAAAATGATAAACTTACTTTATAGACTATAATTTTTTGCTAACAATATTTTGTAATAAATTACCAAGTTTCGTAGCTTTAGCTTTAGCCGTTCATGAGTTATAAAAGTTGCTGAAGGCCTCAAAATTCCCCTCTCTGGTCAAAGTAGGTTTAATGCAAAACTGGTCCTTCTGATCTTTTGTATAAATTATGGTGATAAGCTGGAATTAGCAACACCTTAACATCTCAAAATATTCCTATTCTATTGACGAAGCAATGTATGTACAATGATCACCGATAAGAATTAGAATTAAGATTTTATGAACAAAACATTTTGGGTCCGTTTGGACCCCACTCGTTCATTTTAGTCGCCAAAAAAGGTCGGGTGCTTGAGGGTTAAGAAGTTAACGATTTAGTAGGACGTGCATGGCAATATATTTGTTTCCAAAATCTTCTTCAATTTTAACGATACCTGGATGACTAATCTTCACAAACAAATGCAACAAAGGATTTATAATAATTATTATTTCTAAGAAAAAAAATCATTTAATATCTTACGCTTCATATCTAACACTTAATTTTTCTGACAATTCAAGGTTAACAATTCTTCTCTATGGTGTACAATATCATCTTATCCTATACTATAGCTCGTTAAAAATTATATTGTTAAACATTTATTAATAGACTCCGGAATTCTACCAGGACAATCTTTGATTTTATCAGAAATTCAGATTAGATGAAATTGTTTTGGAAGATAGACTAAATCATTTGACAATTTACATTCTGCTGGCAGAAAAGACAAGGCCAAAAGCAAGGATGCCAAAAAATAAAAAAAATGCAGCATAGCTAACTGGAAAAAACGGTTGAGAAGATTGAGTCACTAACTCATTATGGTCTCCATAAGAATTCCAATCTCTCCTAGGGGAGATTGGAATTCCAAATTCCCCTAGGAGAGATTGGAATTCCAATCTGCCCTAGGGGAAATTGGAATTCTAATCTACCCTAGGAGATTTCCGAATCCCCCTGGATTCCAATCTCCCCTGTGACATATATATATATATATATATTATATATATATATATATATATATATATATATATATATATATGTGTGTGTGTGTGTGTGTGTGTGTGTGTGTGTGTGTGTGTGAGTGAGTGAGTGTGTGTGTGTGTGTGTGTATATATATATATATATAAATTAAGAAGAAACGATTATCATGATGACACTACAAATAGCCAGATGTCAAATATTTTTTACAGTGAAGCTTCGAAAATATGAATATAGACATCTACTGTTACATTTATACTGGATACATGTCCCACCTTTGCCGTAAAAGCACCAATGTGCATTTGGAAATGAACTATCAAAGCAGCATCCTCGCTCCTGACACTCAGCTTGAGTAATGCCCAGCCAACCGCAGTCCCGCCGCGCGTAGGGATCCACCAGCGGGCATCCGGTCTCTGTGATAATGTAGATAATTAGAAATAAAGTAAGGTTATACGGCCGTATTACTTCTCAGATATACAAATCAACCTACACTTTCACCAACACAGAAGGTGAACTTGCCTCTGAAAGATATTCACTATCTCCACGTTTGTTAAACACATTTGAATGGCAATAAGGCATGAGTATACCTACCTATATGCCATACTATTCCCATTATTTCTCATAGATATAATAGGCAGGCATTATCATTATGTGTGCAGTAAAATGTTTGCGGTGGGTTTCAGTTCGCGGTGAAGTTTCAACGCGAAAGCAACCGTGAACATGAAAACAACGCGAAAATGTCTGCATTATCATCCTTTTTAACACAAAGTAATAAGTCCTTTTCTTTGGATATGTTGGCATTTTGGAGCCTGGTTTACGGGTAAGAGTTGTTGACTTAATTATCTTAGAAAACCAGACTAGTTTTTATGCATGTTTGGGGTGTCGTGAAATGTCATATACCAGACATTGAACTCACCGTTACACACATCACGCGCTGCCACAATCTGTTCTTGAGTCATGGCGAAGTTGTACAGTTGCAGACAGGCGATACGCCCCTTGAAGTACCGAGCGTCCCAGTCCCGGATGCCCACCGCGACCCGGACACCGTGCATAGTTGCAACTTCAGCAGCTCCGATATATTTTTCACGAATCTGTACGCCGTTGCTCCAGAGGTAGGCCATCCCTGTGTCACTGTCGTACGATGCGCCGACGTAGTTCCAAGCGTTTTGTTGCACAGCGGTCACACTAACGATGTCAGGTGCAAAATAATTATACCTGCCTACCGCCCTACAGCAGGGACAGGTAATATCATTAAATTTAATTCAACGTGACAATTAGAGAATCGACCTACAATTGAAAATATATTTCTTTTTAGTACTTTTTTACACAAGAGACAACATTCAAGCTAATCGAATTAAACAGATCATACATGTATCTGTAGCACAGCAAATGATGTACTGTAATCATATTTTTATGTACATGGTGTCGTTATTGTGACCTGTTCTAAGATCGGTTGGGCAAAAATGTACAATAAGGTCTTCATTCATTCATGACACTCCTTTTCCACTAGGACGGCTCTCTGCTCCCTAAGATTTGAAAGATCGCTCAACGAATTTTGCGGAACAAGAAAAAAAATCTTTTCGTTGTCTTCTAAGTCACACTTTTATGTTTTGTATGATATAAAGTATGAAAGTGAATGTTACACATATCCTACTTAGTTCGCAGTGAGAGCGCAGCGCGATCGCCGTCTAGCGGAAAAGGGGCCTAACGAAGATCAACGCGTTCCACTTTTAATTACAATCCTTGACGTGTAAGACGGCCCCAGCAGATGCAGGTTTGTTGTTTGGAGTTGCCGTCTCCTAGGAGGACTTCCGACCAAGGATGCAAGGGGTTCCTCCTACCCCTGACTCGTGTGTCATGGCGGGTGCGTCATGCCCGAACATGCCCCTAAGGCCTGTCACTGGCACTAGCCGCAGCTAGGTACTCATTTACACCTGAGTTAAGTGAGGAAAGTCGTGTAAAGTACCTTTCCCAAGGGCACAAGATCGGTGACAGGGCAGCCGGATTCGAACTCAGGACCTCTTGGACATGAGACCAACGCCCTGCGATTGCGTCTCCCACGTTAAGGTGGGATCACACATGCGTATACATTCAAGTCCGTTTGAGGTGCGCATGAAGCTCTTAGTCTCTACCAGGCTCCACAGGCCAAGGGAAAAATAGTACAAACTAGAGTTCGCCGACCATGAAAATTTAGAGCTTTCGTAAATTTCATGCAATTGACTATCACATAATTTATGCATGGTGTTGTTCATCATTGAATAACGTACACATGTCACAATTATAAAATTCCCATTATTAATCATAAAGCGGTTTTGCGATTTTTTCATAAATTATGCAAATAAGTTCCTTATTACCATATTTGGTATCTGCTTACATTCCACCTATCATAATTAACATGTGTTACATTTATTGAAGTCCAGTTATTAAAAACAATGGAACTATACAATTTCCTCATTAATTATCCAAATTAAGTCCTCATTTGCATAACATGTATATCGTTATGAAAATCTTTGCCTAAGCTACCTGCATGCCTAAAATGCAGGCAATCCGTCGTTCCTTTCTGCAGTTATCCTCTTTGGAGTGTCTTGACAAAAACGCCCCTGCAGTTCCACAATTCAATGTTAGAGGGCTGAAACTTGCCCCACTTTGTCATGGCACTAAAAGCTATCTACCACCTAAATGTCAAGACCATAGCATCTCTGGAACAAGAGATACATTGAAAAAACTTCTATGATAGAATATTCTCATTTATTATGCAAGTGTACTCCAGTTTTGCATAATTAGTATCTTATCTTGTACAACATTGTCCAAGGTACCTATATACCAAAAATCATAAAAATCCGTTGTTCCCTTCTTGAGTTATCGTCTTCAGAAGTTTTTGACAAAAATGCCTCTGCTATCCCAAAACTAGACGCTAGGGGGCCCAAACTTATGTCATTTCTTTCTGAGCTCAAGAGCTATCTAATACTCAAAAATCGTGGCCATAGCTTGTTCAGATCACCGAGATAGCAAAACCGGAAGATGCGCTGCAGTACCAAGTAAAGCCGCTAGGGGGCCCCAAATCTAATCATTTCCGGCTTTCATTACACACTACCAACACACCAAGTATGAAACCAATCCACCCAGCCGTTCTTGAGTTATTTTGTTTACTCACACACAAACACACACACAGACACACACACAAACGCAGGGTAAACTAGAGTTCGGCGACCGCATACCTCCATGAAAATTTAGAGCTTTCGTAAATTTCATTCAATTGACTAACACATTAACATAATTTATGCATGGTGTTGTTCATCATTGAATAACGTACACATGTCACAATTATAAAATTCCCATTATTAATCATAAAGCGGTTTTGCGATTTTTACATATTAATAATGCAAAGAAGTTCCTCATTACCATATTTGGTATCTGCTTACATTCCACCTATCATAATTAACATGTGTTACATTTATTGAAGTCCAGTTATTAAAAACAATGGAACTATACAATTTCCTCATTAATAATGCAAATTAAGTCCTCATTTGCATAACATGTATATCATTATGAAAATCTTTGCCTAAGCTACCTGCATGCCTAAAATGCAGGCAATCCGTCGTTCCTTTCTGCAGTTATCCTCTTTGGAGTGTCTTGACAAAAACGCCCCTGCAGTTCCACAATTCAATGTTAGAGAGCTGAAACTTGCCCCACTTTGTCTTCTCACCTTCTCACTAAAAGCTATCTACCACCTAAATGTCAAGACCATAGCACGTCCAATACAAGAGATACATTGAAATAACTTCTATGATGGAATATTCTCATTAATTATGCAAATTTACTCCTCTTTTGCATAATTAGTATTTCATCTTGTACAACATTGTCTAAGGTACCTACATACCAAAAATCATGAAAATCCGTTGTTCCCTTCTTGAGTTATCGTCATCAGAAGTTTTTGACAAAAATGCCCCTGCTATCCCAAAACTAGACGCTAGGAGACCCAAACTTATGTCATTTCTTTCTGAGCACAAGAGATATCTAATACTCAAAAATCGTGGCCATAGCTTTTTCAGAACACCGAGATAGCAAAACCAGAAGTTGCGCTGCAGTACCAAGGAAAGCTGCTAGGGGGCCCAAAGTCTAATCATTTCCAGCTTTCATCACACACTACCAACACACCAAGTATGAAACCAATCCACCTAGCCATTCTTGAGTTATTTTGTTTACACACACACGCACAGACACACAGACAGACAAACGCAGGGTAAACTAGAGTTCGGCGACCTCATACCTGCATGAAAATTTAGAGCTTTTGTAAATTTCATGCAATTGACTAACACATTAACATAATTTATGCATGGTATTGTTCATCATTGAATAACGTACACATGTCACAATTATAAAATTCCCGTTATTAATCATAAAGCGTTTTTGCAATTTTTACATAAATTATGCAAATAAGTTCCTCATTACCATATTTGGTATCTGCTTATATTCCACCTATCATAATTAACATGTGTTACATTTATTGAAGTCCAGTTATTGAAAACAATGGAATTATACAATTTCCTCATTAATTATGCAAATCAAGTCCTCATTTGCATAAAATGTATATCATTATGAACATCTTTGCCTAAGGTACCCGCATGCCTAATATGATGCCAATCCATCAATCCTTTCTGCAGTTATCCTCTTTAGAATGTCTTGACAAAAACGCCCCTGCAGTTCCGAAATTAAATGATAGGGGGCTGAAACCTGCCCCACTTTGTCATGACACTGCAAGCTATCTACCAGCCAAATGTCAAGACCATATCACATCCAGGACAAGAGATACATTGAAAAAACTGCCATGATATAATATCCTCATTAATTATGCAAATGTACTCCTATTTTGCATAATTAGTATTTAATCTTGTACGACATTGTCTAAGGTACCTACATACCAAAAATCATGAAAATCCGTTGTTCCCTTCTTGAGTTATCCTCGTCAGAAGTTTTTGACAAATGCCCCTGCTATCCCCAAACTAGACGCTAGGGAGCCCAAACTTACGTAATTTTTTCCTGAGCACAAGAGCTATCTAATACTTAAAAATCTTGACCATAGCATGTTCAGAACACCGAGATAGCAAAACCGGAAGTTGCGCTGCAGTACCAAGGCCACACACCAGGGGGCCCAAAATTGACCTTGACCTTCGTCTTCCCAACCCCTACCTACATACCAAATATCATCGTAGTCCATCAAGAGTTTCTCAAGTTATGATGACCACAAATATGCGGACACACAGACACACACACACACACACAGACTCACTCAAAACTATACCTCCATTTTTTCATGGAGGTAAATATAGCCTCCATGACATTTCATGGAGGTAAATATAACCTCCATGACATTTCATGGAGGTAAATATAACCTCCATGACATTTCATGGAGGTAATTAGACAAATACAGTTACATAACAGTTAATGCCAGATTAGTTAGCTGACCGAGAAGTATGGTTAGCGACTCAGCTAACTCGTCCGACATGTTACCTGTTTACGTTTGTCCAATTTCTATTTTTTTACAACGACCTGCGGAGACATGCGCGCCTCATACGGACTTAACCCTCAAGCACCAGACCTTTTTTTGTGACTAAAATGACCGAGTGGGGTCCAAACGGACCCAAAAATGTTTTGTTCATAAAATCTTAATTCCAATTCTTATCGATTATCATTGTACATACATTGCTTCGTCAATGTAAGAGGAATATTTTGAGATGTTAAGGTGTTGCTGATTACAGCTTATCATCATAATTTATGCAAAAGATCAGAAGGACCAGTTTTGCAATAAACCTATTCTGACCAGAGAGGGGAAATTTGAGGCCTTCAGCAACTTTTATGGCGTATAACTCATGAATGGCTAGAGCTAAAGCTACGAAACTTGGTAATTTATCACAAAATATTATTAGTATAAATTTAAAGTCAGTAAAGTAAGTTTATGATTTTTCGGGTTGCCATGACAACAGAAGGTGCCATGGCAACAGAATTATGACAGGCATATTTTTGCAAAATTTTGCAGATTAGCAGATATTGACTGACAAATTCGTGGAAGGAATTTTTCGTCAGGTCAAAATTGTTCAAATGGCACTTCAAAATTTACGCCTGGGGTCCAAATGTACCCCCACTCGGGTGTTTGAGGGTTAGATATGTGCGCAGGTGTGACCCCACCTTTAAAAAAGAAGATTGTTATAAACAGAGAGTGGATAGAGAATAGATAATTCCAAAGCTCAAGGTTCAACTCACCGCATCTGCAGCGCCTGTGGTACCCAATACCAAAAGTGTACTGCCCAGTTCAAGTACCAGGGACTGGGGTTCATCCGGTCGTAATCGAAGATTGGTCCTTCCTGTCCGGTAGGATAGATGTGCGCCAGTATGGTGAAGGAGTAGCGCACATCCAACATACCATTGTTGGGAATGGCGATGTAGGAATAGCTAGTTCCAGAAAACAGGAAAGCTCCGTTGGTGTCTCCGTATGGACCTGGGGCTAACTGGGTCCCTGATGCTGTCCCGTCATTTCCGTTGCCGGTTATATCTGATGCTCCGTACTTTGCATTCAAAGGCCACAAACCAACAACTGCCTGAGCTGCAGAAGAGATGATATAAATTGAACTGTAGGTTGCAATTTTGATTTACATTTGCATGTTATCATGATACGTTATGCTTAGTGTATTGACCAGGTAGGAAATGTAAGACTGCTAAAATTAAACAGGAGTATATCACAAAAACTGGCTTTACTTACCGTGTTACCATTGTCTCTTATCTTTATAACGATCATCTCCCTCTGTACACCTGTGTGTGTGTGTGTGTGTGTGTGTGTGTGTGTGTGTGCTTGTTTGTTTGTTTATTTTCAAACACCTGGGTACTTCGGTGCCCTAGGTCCCGGATTAAACTCCACATCTCCAGCCAGAAGGATTATCAGGGTGAGACTGAGAAGTGTGAATTTAGGTCTGCAGTGGGGTGCTAGTTTACCATAAGCTGGTGCTTACCCTCCAAGACCTGGCCAAAAACATGGGCCAGAACAAACAGGTCGATGCCGCGGTGCTTGACTTTAGCAAGGCATTCGATACCGTGCCTCACGAACGTCTGATGAGCAAGCTCGAGCACTATGGCATTTCTGGCCTACTTCAGTCTTGGCTTAGGGCCTTCCTTACGGAGAGAACCCAGAGGGTCGTCTTTGACGGTGAAACATCTAAAGCCGTTAAGGTCACCTCTGCAGTTCCGCAGGGTACCGTTTTAGGCCCTCTGCTCTTCCTGCTTTACATAAACGACCTACCCGATTCCGTAGACTCACATGTTCAACTATTTGCTGACGATTGCTTGATTAATCGAACTATCAGCAAGCCTTCTGATGCTTTAGGTCTGCAGTCTGACCTCGATGCGTTAACAGAATGGCAAAGTCGTTCAACCCCTCTAAATGCCACATCCTCCATATCACCCGTAAGAAGCACCCCATCTTAACACAGTACTCCCTCTGTGGGGAAGCCCTCACCGGTGTTATTAAGTCCCACCCCTATCTTGGAGTACAACTGTCCGACGATTTGCGGTGGGACACCCATATCAACCACGCCACTAGCAAAGCTGGTAAGGTCCTAGGGGTCATTCGGCGCAACTTGACCCATTGTCCATCCAGGGTCAAGGCCACTTGTTACAAAGCGCTGGTACGGCCCCACTTGGAATATAGTGCCATCGTCTGGGACCCGTACACCAACAAAGTGATACAGGCGGTGGAGGCCGTCCAGCGCAGGGCAGCTCGAGTGACCCTTAATGACTTCCGGCAGACTAGCAGCGTGACACAAATGCTCAATGACCTGCAGTGGCGTCCTATCTCCGAAAGGAGGAGGAACGCCCGCCTCACCTTCTTTTACAAGCTAGTCAATAACAGGATTAATATAGACACACAGAACCTACTGCTTCCGACCCAAGGGCGAAGCCGAGGCAGCCATCAACACAAGTACCAACCAATTTTTGCACGAACAGACTCATACAAGTACTCATATTTTCCTAGAACAATTCCAGAGTGGAATTCCCTGCCTGGTGCGGTAGTAAGTGCTCCCACAGTTGAGAGCTTCCGCGCCAGGCAGGAGGGCTGCCCGCCCTAACCCGGGACCTCAGCTCCCCCCTACTTTGCCACTCGCGGGGTTATATGGGGGTAACCCATGATGGTGATGATGACTCTTTCAATCTCCGTTTCAATTCGGAAAGTTCACCGCCGACGACGAGAGGACCTATGCCTGAAGTTTGCTGGCAAACTCAGCCCTGAACTCCTCCCACTCACAGTAGGGGAACTCAATGGTAGAAACACTAGGAACTCTAAGAAGCTCAAAACTGTAATGTGCAGAACAAACCGATACCGAAATTCCCCAATGCCATATTTAGTCCGCCTCCTTAACAAATGATAATAGCGGTGTGAATAGTCGATCGTTATCATGTTCCAAATAAGACCAATTGTCTTTAAGTTTTAAAGTATATGATATTGATAAGGCGAGACATGTTATTGTGACATAGTGTAAATAGTCGATTGTTATTTATGTTCCTATTAAGACAAAAGTTGTCTTAAAGTTTTAAAGTGTACGATAAGTTGAGACATGTTATTATGCCACACTTGTACCGTATACGCAATTCAGCCTTTGGCTGCGAGGTATGTCGTTTTCAATAAACCATTCATTCATTCATTCAATCCACAGATGCCACAGACCGCCAACCCCGCTTGTTTGAACCGAGAGTTATAGAATGTACAATCCCACCCTCAACAGCAAATGGGGCATACATATCAAACTTTAAGGCACTTGAGACATGGCCCTTCCATCCCAGTGAAATGAAAACATCAGGTCATTTAAACAATAGGAGCTAGTTTACACTTTTGCATCAACCGTGTGGTATGTCTTGAGCTTGTATTACTTTTGTTCCCTATTGGACTACGAGGATACCGCATGAAAGCATAACGAGGAACTGTTGATAAATGCAGTGTACATTTGAGCTTCGGTCCATTGAACGGTAAATCAAGGGCATTGATCAGCATTGTGGTTAACACCTGACCACTTCGTCAATATGGAAGCTCTGTACATTATGCTATGGTCATAAACTAATTCTGGTAAAGTCTTACCAGGGAATATCAGGACTTCGCACAGGGTCAGTACTCTAGAGGGCCCAGGGAGACGGACGGCCACATAGCGTCCCCGCATCCCCGAACAGGAGACGGAAATGGACGGCTGGGTGACGTTGATTTGATGATCACCTCCACACTTGGGGTTCGTGCTGACCTGGTCGGAATCCCCGATGTGGATGTTGAAGGGGTTGATTCGTTCCCAACAACAGTCTTCCTGGCGGTTAAAGATGACCACTCTGTAGATATTGGAGATAGGATAACGACACTTGCGTTACATACAAATTATATGGCATGTTAAACGGATTAAGAAATGTTGTTATTACTGTGACTTTTATGTAATTATGTGTTTTATGTATATCTGTAGTGTATATATGACTTATTAGCTTATTTTTATGTCAACCCGAGTTATGTTGCTGTTGTAATCTTTAGTCCCCTTTCATTGTTAATTTTGACTGTCATCTGTTGTTATTTTGAGCAAAAGACGTGCAAATGGGAATGCGCTTCTTCTCTTTTGTTAAAAAAATAAATGTGAAAAAAACAAATACATTAATGAAAATTAGATTTATAAAACAAACTAGCCACAAAACTTGTAACACTAGCGAAGTAATGGTGGATTGTCCTTTTGAAGATTTTAAGACTGGACAAAGATTTGATCTTTGTTGTTATATTCATGACATTCCAGAGAAAGGTTGCCTGTTGGAGTTTGGGTTTGGTTTGGGTAATTTGAAACTTTAGGAAGTAGTTAATCTGCTGTTAAATACATGTGTGGGTTTAAAGGATGGGAACGACGAAGCATCATTATCTATGGGTTTCTTACTATGGGTCAACCCGGATGAAAGTTACATTGTCAAGTCAAACAGAAATCTTGATGCTTTGTTTAAACAAAATCACTACTGAAATGAGGCAACAATGTCCAGTTGGCCTTTACGAAGAGGTAGTATTATGCGTGTGCTCTTTTGCATATTTTCTGTAATGACTTATACATGAACCTACTGTGCATACATATACATGTATGTATAGTATCACGCCACCCGCCATGACACACGAGTCAGGGGTAGGAGTAACACCTTGCATCCTTGGTCGGAAGTCCTCCTAGGAGACGGAAACTCCAAACAACAAATATGCATCTGCTGGGGCCGCCTTACACGTGGCATACAGTTGCCCCTGTGAGACATAGTGCGCCAGTAGACTAGAGGGTGGAGAAGGAATTGCACACCCCTCCTTCACCTTAAAAAGTCATATGCAGGTCAGGCAGAACAAGTTGCCGGACCCACCGGCACGTGCCTGCTTGCCTGCTCACCTGTCGAAAAACCGGTCTCTTTTCCCGAGGGCTACGTAACAGCCCAGCATGTAGCTGCGGGTGCCGATCCGAAACAGTCGCCCATTACCTACTTCACTGCCCAAATTACACCAACCAAAGGTTACTTCTCCTCGGCAAACTTTCTCGGCTTTTAGGACAGTCATTTAACTTATTTACACATTCCGAAAATATGCATATCTCTTATTACTTAATGGAAGTCCTTCTTTCTCATATTCCCTAAATTCCAAAATTCTTATTTTAACCCAAAACTTTATTACAATATCTCACGTTTTATATCCTGATTTTTACTTTTTAGTTCTCTGCAAATCTGATCTTTTGTTACTGGGGTAGGGGAACCGGCATGCGCTCATACCAACTTTTGTTACACATCATTTGATTTTTACTTGATGTTAGTATTATTTATATCTTTCTTAATTTTGTATTTCGCTTAGTTCAGTTATGTCTAAGTCTTTGTATATATGTATAGTGGTGGCGTGAATATAAGTTCCCAACTTGAGTGCGTCACCACTATGTCTGTCTTCTATGTCTTATATGTCCGAATAAAAAAAAAATCGACAAGAGAAACCGATAGTATTACGCACCTGCCAACCACATACGACTGTCCGAGATCCACCCACCAGGCTGGATTATCCTCATCTTCAGTGTGTGCACAGGAACCAGAGGTCCAGTCGGTATCGGTGTTTCCGTCCACGGCAAGGCCGGCATTCCCACTCCAGCTGGTGCTGGTTTGATTCGCCGGCTTCCCCAGGGCAACGTTGACACCTACCACAGTCGAGGAAACCCAGAATTATGATAGACTCAAAATAAATTTCCTATTCCTATATTAGTCACCCAATGCCAACAGCCGCCATCATCAATGTTTCAAACGTCGTCCCTTTACGTCTGTGATGGTCTCGTTTGCCATGTGACATGTTACCAAGTTTTCAACGATATAATTTTTTTCAAACAGACAATGAAGCACACCATTGTAAAATGTATGTAAAAACTGCTTAGTTACATTTTTAACGTAGCCAGAAAGGGTTTAAAACGTCTGCATCTGCATCTGCATCTGCATCTGCATATATACCCCCAAATGACCCCGCGAGGGGCAAAAGTAGGGGGGGGGGGGAGCTGAGGCTCCCGGGTTAGGGCGGGCAGGCCGCCTGCCTGGCACGGAAGTGCTCAACGTTGGGAGCGCTTACAACCGTGCCAGGCAGGGCATTCCACTCGGGAATTGTGCGTGGGAAAAAAGAGTGTTTGTAGATGTCGGTGCGTGCGAATATGTGTTGCTATTTGAAGTCGTGAACGTCGCTGTTATGAAAGTCTCCTAGTGTCTTTTTTTTTGTTTGATCTTCCCGCCAAACGTTGGATCCTAGCAACGCACGCTGATGCAGCAAATGACTACTACATGTACTACAGGCGTAGTACGAATAAAGTCATTGACAGAATTATGATGTATTTCAGTATTCGCAAGAAACACGGTGATCATTATCTGATGCTACATATTGATTTTAATTCTCATGGGCTATTCTTTGAATTGAAGATACTAGGTATTAAGAAATGTAAACTACATGTAGTAAAGGCCTACCAGAAAATACTTGGACTTCGCACAGACTTAGTATTCGGGAAGGTCCAGGGAGACGGACGGCCACATAGCGTCCCAGCATCCCCTGACAGGAGACGGAAATGGACGGCTGGGTCAGGGCGATGTGATGATCCCCTCCACACTTGGGGTTCGTGCTGACCTGGTCGGAGTTCGGCCCGGAATCCCCGATGTGGATGTTGAAGGGGTTGAGTCGTTCCGGAACGGCGTCCTGGCGGTTCAAGATGACCACCCTGTAGATATTGGAGGTAGAATAATGACACTTGGGTTACATACACATTATATGATATGTTAAACGAATTAAGAAATGTTGTTATTATTGTGACTTTTATGTTATTATGTGTTTTATGTATATATGTTGTGTATATATGACTTATTAGCTTATTTTTATGCCAACCTGAGTTATGTTGCTGTTATAATCTTTAGTCCCCTTTCATTGTTAATTTGACTGTCATCTGTTGTTATTTTGAACAAAAGATGTACATATGGAAATGCGCTTCTTCTCTTACGTTAAAAAAATCAATGTGAAAAAAAAAACAAATAAATTAATGAAAAAACGTATAACACTAGCGAAGTAATGGTGGATTACCCTTTTGAAGTTTTTTAAGACTGGACAAAGATTTGATCTTTGTATATTCATGGCATTCCAGAGAAGGGTCGCCTTTTGGAGTTTGGTTTTGGTTTGGGTAATTTGAAACTGTAGGAAGCAGTTAATCTACTGTTGAGTGTGTGTGTGGGTTTAAAGGATGGGAACGATGAGGCATTATTATCCATGGGTTTCTTACAATGGGTCAACCCGGATGAAAGTTACATTATCAAGTCAAACAGAAATCTTGATGCTTTGTTTAAACAAAATCACTACTGAAATTAGGCCAAAATGTCCAGTTGGCCTTTACGAAGAGGTAGTATTAGTTGTGTGCTCTTTTGCATATTTTCTGTAATGACTGACACATGAACCTACTGTGCATGCATATACATGTCTGTATAACATTAGTATTACGCCACCCGCCATGACACACGAGTCAGGGGTAGGAGGAACCCCTTACCATCCTTGGTCGGAAGTCCTACTAGGAGACGGAAACACCAAACAACAAACCTGCATCTGCTGGGGTCGTCTTACACGTGGCATACAGTTGCCTCTGTGAGACTTAGTGCGCCAGTAGACGAGAGGGTTGAGAAGGAATTGCACACCCCTCCTTCACCTTAAAAAGTCATATGCAGGTCAGGCAAAACAGGTTGCCGAACCCACTGGCAAGTGCCTGCTTGCCTGCTCATCTGTCGAAAAATCGACAGGCTAGGAGAAACCGATAGTATTACGTACCTGCCAACCACATACGATTGTCCGAGATCCACCCACCAGGCTGGGTTAGCCTCTGCTGGGTCATCTGAAGTAGCTGTACAGGAACCAGAGTGCCAGCTGGTATCGGTGTTCCCGTCCACGGCAAGGCTGGCAGCCGCGCTCCAGCTGGTGCTGGTTTGAAACGCCGTCTTCCCCAGGGCAACGTTGACACCTACCTCAGTCGAGGAAACCCAGAATAATGATAATCTCAAAATAAATTTCCTATTCCTAGCCACACACTGCAGAAACTTATTCGCATCGGGTCGTTTTATTCGGATAACATGTTTTCTTTCGAATCGTTTTTCTCATGAGTGTGAATGGGGTCTTAATCACACTACGCCAACAGCCGCCATCATCAAGATTTTGGCCGCCGCCATCATCATTTTTTTTTAATCAGACAATAAAGCACGCCATTGTAAAATGTATCTAAAAACTGCTTAGTTACATTTTTAACGTAGTCAGAAAGGGTTTAAAACGTCGCTGTTATGAAAGGCTCCTGTTCTGTCTTGTTTGATCTTCCCGCCTAACGTTGTATCCTAGCAACGCACGCCGATGCAGCATGTGACTACTACATGTACTACAGGCGCAGTACGCATAAAGTCATTGACAGAATTATGATGTATTTCAGTATTCAAGAAACACGGTGATCATTATCTGATGCTGCATATTGATTTTAATTCTCATATATATATATATATATATATATATATATATATATACATATATATGTGTGTGTGTGTGTGTGTACATATATATATTCGTGCTCTGTGATGATGTAGATAATTAGAAATAAAGTAAGGATTTACGGCCGTATTACTTCTCAGATATACAAATCAACCTACTAGACTTTCACCAACACAGAAGGTGAACTTGCCTCTGAAAGATATTCACTTTTGCTGAACACATTTGGATGGCATGAGTATACCTACCTGTATGTCATAATATTCCCATAATTTCTCATAGATATAATAGGCTGCTGGCATTATCATTATGTGTGCACATACTCTCATAATATCTTACGATATCTATCGATATAAATTATGAATATTGGTTAACTTTCACAGTTAAGTATTTTCAAAGTGGATATTACCTTTTTTTGCAAATGTTTTAATGAGTAAAGACCTTTTTTGTGGTCCTAATTTCATCAATCTTTTTGCTCAAATTTATCAGATTACGTCGAGTCTACTGGCTACTTATGTACAATAAAGGTCTTCATTCAATAATTCATTGATTACTGGTTAGTAACCCGCCCCGAGGTGTATATAGTGTCATAACGCCTGGTCCTTTGCTATAACCACCAAATAAAACCACCGAGTGACCGAAGCAGATATAATCATACTTTTCATTGGCCACGATTCCTGGACGATCTCACTCTGATTGGCGAGAGTCCTGTGTGTCTGTCCTTCTGATTGGTTCAAATTTTCAAAAGTCATTAACACATATGTGTTAATGAAACTATTTAATGCACGGCGGTTAATGAATTTTCATCTGTTACGACATCATAACCAACATGAAATGGGGCCTTCTGATTGTTCCACGTCCCCTGGCTATATGATAATCTACATTGAGGAGTAAAATAAAATTGGGACTAGTCCCTTACCAGTTGTTACGACCTTCGCTCTCATAGCTATATTAACATGCCATCTTCTTGGGTGGATCTTGACGAAGCGCGCCTCAATGGGACCGCTGTATTCGCTAAAGTCGTTCAGGACCTCCGAGTCGCGATCATAGTTTCCCGAGAAAACCTACAGAGAGAATCAACAAAAGAAGAAAGTCATATAATAATAATTTTTATTGCAAATTCATGCCCGAGAGCTGATAGATCGCATACAAAGTAGAGCAGTAGTGGTATATATAATCATAATCAACAAAGAAGGAAATGATACTCATAGATGAATCAAAAGGGAAAAACGACTAATCTAAATCTATTTTTACTTACTATAAAGATATTTGATGGGTTTGACTGTTTTCCGTATGCAGTATGAGATGTTTAACATTTTCATATATAAAGGGGTTGTACGACTTAAGCAAGAAAATTGATTTTTGTTGGTCGGTAAGGTGATAAAAGCTTGAGAAAGTTTTGCAGATTTTAAGGAAAATTTTGTTTCTTTCGGAACTGTAATATGCATGAACATTGACAAATGAAATGAAGTTCATCTTCCACTGCTTTCCCTGAACAATATTCACATGTTCTCTCGTCAACAGACAGTTTTAAACAGAGACTATGGTCGCCATAGATTTTCTGCCACTTATGATCCACTGATTAACGCGTCACGTGTTCTATACGCATAGTCCGACAACACAGAAGAAGTGAATTGCTCATTCCTTGACAAATGATGGAGTTGCTGAGTCAAAAAAAAATCGTGTTGGTATAGTTTTCAGTTTCGTGTTGGTACAGTTTTCAGTTTCGTTGTCTTTGGGTTTTGGTGCGTTTCCGGCAATATCTCTCCAGATCGCAGCTTGCTATTTCAATGGTATTTGGTACATAAGTTGGTTGTGGTGGCCTGACAGTAAGATCTGATTTTAGGCCTCATTGACTTTGAACTTTTTTTCTATTTGCTTTTGGACAGACGAGGACAATGTGGCACTGCACGTAGCTTATATTAACAGTGCCACATACACAGTACAGACAAAGGGTAAAGAGAGTCTTTCACCTCCCGGGCCGAAATCAGGTACCAATTTTTACACCTGGGTGTAGTAAGGAAGTTTGTGTAAAGTGACTTTGAACTTGTTACAGCAGGGTGACTTTTGTGCGCTTTTAAGGCATCTCCGCACCTCTGCTTGGTACAAACCACTCCAGAGGTGCGGGCAACATAAGGATTAGGTTACATTAACATCTGCTTAAGTGGGCCATGCAATTTACCAAGAAAGGTGTGTCTGGATATTTCTGGTCAGTGAAAAAGACATATTTGCAAAATCAGCCACATTTGCATAATCACTGAGACAAGATAAAAAAAAGAAATTTACATAAACTGAATATTTCAGGCAGATATGAGGACTCCAAAGTATTTTATTTTCTTTTTTTTCTATTTGCTTTTGGACAGACGAGGACGATGTGGCACTGCACTCAAGTTTTGTAACTTATATTAACAATGCCACATACACGGTACAGACAGAAGGAAAGTCGTGTAAAGTGCCTTTCAGAAGGGCACACATCGGGGGGCACGGTGGGAATCGAACTCAGGACCCATAGATTCCGAGCCGAACGCTCTACCAGTTACGCCACGCCCGACGCCACGCCCGACGAACTATTTTTACAAACGCCTAATGCCAAACACACACACACAAACACACACACACACACACACACACACACATACACACGCACACACACACACATACGCAAACGCACACACACACACACAGAGACACACACACAAAAACACACACAAACACACACACATACGCACACACACACAAACACACAGACACACATACACAAGCACACACACACATACACACACACACACATAAACACTCACTCACTCACTCACTCACGGCCCGTAACCTCAGTGGTCGTAGGGGCTCCCCGACATCCAGTAGTAGTGATTCGTGCCCATTTCTCTCTGTCCTCTGCCCCTCTGATGAGCTGTTCAGTGCTTAGGCCAGTCCATGTCTTAATATTGTCCAGCCATGTCTTCCTTGGCCTACCTCGTTTCCTCCCTCCTGCTATTGTGCCTTGTAGTATGGTTTTAGCGAGGGAGTTGTGTCGGCAGATGTGGCCGAACCAGTTCAGCTTCCTGCGCTTGACTGTCGACAGGAGTGATTCTTGCTTGCCACATGCTGCCTCTGCTTGATGGCGTACAGACCTGTTTGTCTGGCGTTGCAGGTAGGAAATGCCGAGGATTTTTCGCAGGCATTTCATCTCGAAGGCTTCTATGCGGCGCTCTGTTTCTGCCGTGGTGGTCCAGCTTTCGCAGCCATAGAGGAAGATGGAGACTATAAGTGTTCTGTATAGTTGGATCTTGACTGGCAGACTGATGTTCTTGTTCTGGAGGATGGGGCTGAGTTTAGCGAGTGCTGCTGATGCTTGTGCAATTCTTACTTTGATTTCTTGCGTGGAGGTGCCATCCCTGTTAAGGATCGAGCCAAGGTATTTGAAAAAGTCCACGTCTTCGAGGACTTCACCAGCCATGGTCACTGAAGTTCTGGCATCAGATAGTGTGCTGTTAATCATACCTTTACTTTTAGATGTGCTAACTTCCATGCCATATGCAGCGCTGCTGTTTTCCACTCGGGTTGACAACTCTTGATGTTCATCCTCAGATCCGGCCATCAAGTCTATGTCATCAGCAAAACGCAAGTTAGAAAGTTGTCTTCCCCCAATTGAGATGGAAGACTCAAAACCTGACAGGGCTTCTTGCATGATGTTCTCTAGGAAAACATTGAAAAGAGCCGGGGAGAGGAGACATCCTTGTCGAACACCAACTGTGGTTCTGAAGAACTCACCAAGTTGGTTGTTGTGGAGGACCGCACTGGTTGCGTTGTCATAAAGTGACTTGATGATGGCCACTAGTGACTCATCTATGTTGTAGTCTCTCATGACCTTCCAGAGGCCCTCGTGCCACACGCGATCGAACGCCTTTTTGAAGTCTATGAAATTGTGCCGTATCTCCCTTTGGTGGTCTATGTGTTTTTCTACCAGCAACCTGATGTTAAAGATTTGTTCAGTTGTGCTCCTTTTGGCCCTAAAGCCTGCCTGTTCTTCTGTGAGTATCTCCTCTACTTTGGGTTTGAGTCTATTGAGGATGACACGTAGCATGACCTTGCTCAGATGACTGATTAAGCTAATGGTGCGGTAGTTCTGACAGGCTCGCAGGTTTCCTTTTTTAGGTAGTGGAATGATCAGGGATTGGGTCCACTCCTTTGGCCATTCTTTCTTCTCCCAAATCTTTTGGCAGAGAGCGCTTAACACCTTTACCATGGTCGGTCCGCCATGTTTTATGAGTTCTCCCGGGATATTATCAACCCCTGGCGATTTCCCTGGTTTCAAGGTGCGAATTGCTTCTTCAACCTCACTTTGCAAGATTTGATCATCTTCCCCGTCATTTCCCTGTCTGGGTTGGTTGTTCTGTAAGATGGACATATCTGGATTCACTTCATAGTTGTAGAGTTCTCGGCAGTTTTCTGTCCATCTGGTCAGGATGGCACTGTCTTCTGTTAATAGCTGACCGTTCTTGTCTTCGATGACAGATGTCTTCTGTTGTGGTGGTTTCGTTAGTGTCTTCAGCGTGGCATATGCTGTCTTGCTGTCACCTCTGGCTATTCCCTGTTGGATAATTTCACACTGCTCTGTGATCCAGTTTTCTTGTGCTTTCTTCATTTTGGATCTGATGGTGTTGTTAACGGTGCGGTATTGCTCTGTGGTCTCTGGTTTGCTTTTCTTTGTTTTCTTCAGTTCTCGTCTTTTATCACAGAGCTCTAAGATGTCATTCGTGATCCATGGCTTCTTCTTCTTCCTTGGCTTGCCAAGTACCTTTGCAGCAGTTTCATGCACTGCTTCCTTGATGTTTTCCGTGAGGGAGTCAATGTCTTCATGAAGTAGGTTTAGTGCTGCAAATCTGCCGCCAAGTTGGGCTTTGAAGTCTGCAGCTATGGATGGATCTTGTAGCTTTATCAGGTCGTAACGGATCCGAGGGTTCTTCTGTTTCTTCTGACTTCTTAGCTTAAGCTTCAATGTCAGTAAGACCATGTCGTGGTCGCTACCGATGTCCGCCCCTGGAAATGTCCTTGTTTTTGCCATGTTGATGCTTGATTTGAAACGACGCGGTGTAAGGAAAAAGTCAATTTGATTGTGTACCTTTCCATTGGGTGAATGCCACGTAGCGCATCTTGACAGTTTGTGGCGGTGGTGTGTATTGGCCAAGGTAAGTTTCTGGCTGTGTGCAAACTCTAGGAGTCTGTAGCCTCTGTCGTTCGTCTCACCGAGACTGCAACGACCCACTGTGCCTGCCCATTGACTGTAAGCATCAGGACCTACTTTAGCATTCCAGTCTCCTTGCACGATAAGGAAGTCTTTCTTGTTGGAGTTGTTGATTGTGTTTCTCAAATCTTCATAGAAGGTTTCGATAGCCTCATCATTGTATTCAGATGTTGGTGCATACACTTGTATGATGGTGATGTTAAGTGGCTTTGCTGCCATACGGATTGCGATGATTCTGCTGTTAACTGGCGTACAGCTGATAACAGAGTTCGACCATCTTGAGTGCACAATGAAGGCGACTCCATGGATGTGCTTGGTGTCGTCTCCGCTGAACCACATCTTGTGTCCTTCCTCTGTCTGTGTTTCCCCAGAACCTGTCCATCTCACTTCTGCTAGGCCAAGGACGTCCCAGTTGTACCGTTCTAGTTCGTGGGTTAGCTCTTTGATCTTACCCGTTGCATACAATGTTCTAACATTCCATGTTCCAATTACTGTCGATCCCCCATGGCTATGTAGATTGATGTGCGTGCTAGTATCATGCTTCTCACCTCTGTCCTGGCACACACTCTCAGAGGGCGCGGTCTTTGTTCTACCTGGACTCAAGCGATCTGGCGTAAAAATCATTGACTTGTCTGTCTGTCGTGGAGTAACAATAGGCTTATAATCTTGGTGGCGCCCGTCTCCTCTCCAAGATGAGTTCCTCCGCCCTTAAGCTGTCAGTCTTTCCAGCAGGGTGTCTAGCCACCCTCCTCCACAGGGTTAGGGTCGCGTGGAAAGTCAGTATGAACTTAATAATAATGTTGGGAAACCAAAAGTAAAAGCATAAGTTGAACCGCCTCCCCATACGGTGGGGTGGGAGGGGGGTTGTATCTCTGTGGTGTAACAATTATCTAACTAGCAGACAAAACGCAAAAATGAACATAAAATGGACTATAAACCCTATCTAAGATATAAACTGGTAGAGTTTCAGGCCTTTGGAGGCTATCCCCAATGAGTATTACAATCGATTTGAATCCTCATAGCTGGATGCTCCTATAAGGCAGCCATCTTGGTTGACCCTTGACCCATAACCACACAAACACACA
>NC_049991.1:19998601-20026139 GCF_000003815.2 Branchiostoma floridae | reverse complement strand
CACACACAGAGACAAACACACACACACGCGTACACAGACGCACGAAAACACACACACGGACATAGACACACACACAGACACTCACACGCACACACACATACACACACACACGACATACAGAGCAACACACACACACAAACCTACACACACACAAACACACACATACATACACACACGCACACACACACACACACACACACACACAAACATACACACACACACATACACACACACACACACACACTTACTCACACACATACACAGAGACACACATACACGCAAACACACAGGGATACACAAACATACTCACACACATATATATGTACAAATATATGTACAATGCTTACAATAGCCTCGTTATTCGCATCGGTGTAGAACTGCTCGTCGCCGTTTTCGATGCCATACGAAATTTCATATGAGGTGACGTATTGTTCATATGATCCCGCGTACGGCGAATCGGGGTTGTAGTCTCTGCCTTTGGTGATGATGCCCGTCACAACGTTGACTGAGCCCAGGTCCCTCATGAGCCATTGGTTCAGGTCCTGATATCCTGCTACCCATGCGCCGGCTCGGTCGGAAGTCTCGACAGTGTTGATGTCAGCCCGATCAGCGGTGGTTGTCCCATCCCACTCTGAGGAAGCGGACCAGCTCGGGGATATGGGGCCTGAAACATGTGAAGAGCAGTTAATACTAACGGAAATCTGCATTGGCGATAATGTAAAAATTAGCAAGTTCAGGGTGTCATAAACTCATCCGTGAACGTTCCAGGTCATAAGAACTCACCCCACACAGCAACCCACTATCTCAAGTCTAATTTTTCAACTTTCTGAACAGCGCAATATATTCCACCGGTTGAATCTGCCGCCATCTTGCTTTTTCATGACGTCATTTTAGGGAATGAGCACTTCAAATTAGAGGTCAGCACTTGCCGAAAAGATGGACCAAAACCTAGTTTTTTGGCCGAATCTGAACATCTGCAACCTTCACTGTCTCACCAATATGAAATGTTACTTACATTTTCCTGCTAAAAGTCGAAAATAGGCTAAAATACTGTTACTCGTTTGGGGCCTTCTGCGCCTGCGTAAATATGGGTCATTGCCCTGAAAGAGAGTCTTGTCCTAATATTCCATGACAACTAAAAGTGGGTATCGTATGTGTATGTTTAATGACTGGTACGTATAAACAAGGTGACTGTGGCATTTCTTTGCGCATTGAACCGTACTTTGTCTGCCCGGCACAGCCTGTTGCTTGGTTATCATTCCTGCCATCGAAATCAAATGAGACACGACTTACTTAATGGTTCTGAAGCTAAGTAATGAAATTTGAAATATTCATAGCAAACCGCTCTTCTAACAATGTCCGGCTATTAGTCTTAATCTATTAATACCTACAATCATCAAAGACCACAAAATGGCTGCTACTGGACGTAAACAATGCCAAACAGGCAACGCCCAAACTTAGTCACGCCAACACGTTCATATTTTTTTTTTTTGATCATGGAGAGAAAGAACTATTTCAGGCAAAAAGTTTCGACATAAAAGTATGACCTTAATATAGTACCATGATCACATTATTAAATTATCTACGTTATTTGCCGTGTCCGGCGATTACTGTTTAGTATACAAATGTAGATCTAGGCATAATTTTAAGTCAATAGCCCGTTTTATTTTACGTTTCCACTCAATTTTCAATTTTTATCAACATCACTTTCTACTGTTTCTTCTCCCATGCCTCTAGAATTTTGTTCCGTTTTCTCTCCCACGGTTTTCATAAGTTTTCTTTGATTAAATTGTATCTACAGTCTGCAGTATTGACTGATAAAACGTGCGCATTATTTCCTTGAGCAAATCTCTCGACAAATTTCTGTCAACTCACAAATTCTTAACATTATAGTTGATGACGTCAGTTAGTAAGGCATTCTAAAACAGGTTTATATGATGGGGATCAGCTTGGGTTCGTAGTTTAACACGTACTTACTGATCCGCTATATATCGCTATGTAATGTATGGTAACTGGCATATCAAAATGCTGGCATCGCCCAATGTTTGCCGCAGGTTGCCTGGGTTTCAGTACAAACATTATCCGTTCTGAACGTTCTGGGTTTTGAGCGCGAACACCACGCGTGTATCAAATTGCCACAACTACATAGAAAATCCCTTTTTCGTTGAAGAATGTAGACTTATCGCTCAAACAAGTGTCATCCAAATGTCGTACTCAGCAGTCTGCTGTTTCTGATCCAAAGCACCATTTTCCAGGACTATACTAGTAGTTGGGGTTAAAAGTTGACAGGACGACATCCTGCCCATGCATATAGCCCCAAAAGATCTTATTAGTGGATAGACATTCAGAATGTGACCACAGGAAGAATAGCCTCTTATGAAGCGAATTTTGGATTAAAAAAAACTCAAAAACTAACTAAAAAACGAATACATAATTTTGTTACGCAATCTTTCCCCTCTTAACCACTCCGTGACAAATACTGTAAATGCATTTAAGTTCGCGGCGATTAAATTTCGCGTTAACTGGACAAGGACTGTTCGCGGTGGTTTTAAGTTCGCGGTAGCACCATGCACTATAGCTATAGTCTCTTACTATACGATGAGAAAATGTTCGCGGTGGTTTTAACTTCGCTGTGAATTCGCAACGCGAAAACCACTAACAGAAAACTACCGCGAAAAATTTCTGCATTTACAGTATTCTCTGGTACGCGATCGACTGTGAAGGTCCATTGAGAACGAGAGAAAGATAATTTAGTGCCAACTCTCCAAGCAGAGGTTCGGCTCTGGCTGTTTTGACGTGTTACAGGCGTTTTGGTCGTCTTATCTTTTTCTTAAAGTCGCAACCATAGGTTCTTATTTGTCGCAAAGGAGTGCCAAGTTTGATAGACACGTTGTACTTAAATGTTCAGGGGGTCCCGTGGTTGTGCATATTTCCACTTCCCTGTCAAGCTGCCATAAATATTTCACATATGCCATTTTTGAAAATATTTTGAACATAATGAAGAATATGTCAGTTATGATCATACTAATGGACGTGGGACCACCCGAACATTGTAGAGTGTTCTTAGCTGAAAACATACATGCCACATTTGTGTCAAAAATATGCTCTGGAGTGTTGCGCCGAGGGTCTGTAAGGTATAAAATCTAGCTGTGCTTATCATATTCATATTTTGATATCAGTGACACTTTCATGAAATCCATGTGGTCTGAAAACATGCTATGGGCCGGTAGCTCCACTTCCCGTTGAAAATTTTGAAAAATACCAGCCCAGTAACTTTCTACAGCACATGTAATGTTTATTGTCTAACTCCACCATGATCTGTAGCTGTCAGTTTTTCATCGAGCCAAGGACACTATATCCAACCACACTAAGCTCTATTATGATGTTTAATCAGCATGTTTAATCCCACACCTTAGAATTCAGGGATAAATGTTGAAAAATTGATGAAGGCGGATACAGGTTACAATGTAAAGGATTACTTTAAGTGGCACCTGCTCATTTCCTGGGAGGACCACCTCGACAATTCACGCAGCATCCAAATTTGGTCACACCATTCCAGCACATTCTAAGTTACAGGAATATTTTCAGGGTGTGAACAATCTTAAATAACTTTTTTTTTTCAATTTTGGAGAAAAAAAATATTATAATTTTCAAAAACATGTTCACCTTTCTTGCTGCTTGTTTTAAAGAATCCAATACAGCAGAATTCCGTGCATTTAACAGAAAAGCGCGTTAATCCGTTGTGGAATTAGCTGGCTTCTACTGTACATCTATATTAGTCATTTTGCACCCAGTTGTTTATAAATGTATGTCTATAGACGGAGCAGACAGTATACAGTAGAGTGGACTCATTCCTCAACTAATCGAAATCTATCGCGCGACATTCGTCCCTCACGCGGAGCAAAACTACTTTTTGTTTGTTTGTTTGTTTATTCTTTATTTAACCAGGGTGAAAGCATGTAGCCTGACGGCGTTTTTTTGTGCTCCCCTGGGGGAGAACCCCGAACATAAGTCATACATAAAGTTCAACAAAATGCAATATCCACATTTGGTCACACCATTCCAGTATATTCTAAGTTACAGGGATATTTTCAGGGTGTGAACAATTTTGAATAACTTTTTTTCCAATTTTGGAGAAAAAATATTTTCACCTTCAAAAACATGTTCACTTTTCTGGCTGCTTGTTGTAAAGAATCTAATACATGCTATAGTTAGATTTAACTCCATTTTAGGAGAAGATAACCTTTACTGTCCAGGTAGGTAAACACATGAGAGGGTTTTAAGACCTTAGAACCACTAGTGGAAATGATACGTAAAATTCAACATGTTGATATTTTTATATTAGTCATTTTGCACCCACTTGTTTATGAATGCATATGTATAGACGTAGCAGACAGTATACAGTAGAGTGGACTCGTTCCTCAACTAACCGACATCTATCGCGCGACATTCGTCCCTCACGCGGAGCAAAGTTACTTTTTGTTTGTTTGCTTATTCTTTATTTAACCAGGGTGCAAGCATGTAGCCTGACGGCGTTTTTTTTGTGGCCCCCTGGGGGAGAACCCCGAACATAAGTCATACATAAAGTTCAAGAAAACCAAATTGACTTCAATATCATAATCATACATGAATAAAGCTCCATAAAACCAAATTACTTGGATGATATCAACTTACTTTGATGATATCAAATATTATCAATTGAAGTCAGTTGTCCAACATGGACTAAAACATAATGTAAGTATTTTTCTATTTTTACATGCGTGCGTTTGTTGTAAAAATTGCCTTACCTTGTCCACAGCCGCCAGGTAGGAAACAGGAACAGGCGATCACAACGGCACAGAACAGACGCAGAACGGACATTTTCCTCGGTTGTTTTCCTTCGGAATTACTCCAATTGAAATATTAAAAAGTCCACAAGATCAACACACCCTCCCCTGTGGGCGGTGGGGTCTCCACTTTACACTTGTCCAAAATAGTTTCCGCAGTAGAAAGTTTACTATAAAAACTTTAGATAAGAAAAGTCAGGATCAGCCTCCGTCCTATTGGATCAGCCTCCGTCCTATTCGCCTACCACCGCCAAAGTCTCAGCTATATCTCCGGAGCAGCACGGGAAGCCCTCCCCGATGGTTGGGGAGGTAGCGCTCGTCTGACTGTCGACTTTACAATTGTCCACTGTAGTTTCCGCAGTAACACGTTACAAAAAAAGTTCAGATAATAGGAAAAAAAACAAAGTCAGGATCAGCCTCTATCCAACTGGATCACCTCCGCCAAAGTCTCAGCTATATCTCCGGAGCAGCACGACAAACCCTTCCCCGAGGGGACGGGGAGGTACACCTTGTCTGACCGTGGACTTTTACAGTTGTCGGCTAAAGTCTACACAGAAAAAAATACGAAAAGGAAGCTGCATAAACTTCTCTCCGATCGGATCAAACAGAAGTCGCTTACCCCACCACCGCCAATTGTGTCTCAACTGTTCTTTGGTACAGCTCAGACAACAAGACGAGTAGATACCACCAAATGTCAGACTTCTAGATGGGTACTCTATTAATATGATATGATAAAGATCTGTTACTGGGAGGACGAAACCATTGCGACAATGGGTACGAAAAAGTTCCCGACTAGGCTAGGACAGGGTCGCAGACATTGCCGTAACATTTCACTTCTTATTTTACGACTTAGATTTTGTACACCAATCCTTGTGTGGTACGCATTATAAGAATTTACGCACCTCAACCTGTAACATTGAAATGATATGTACAGCACCCCCTCTCCGTTTTACCAGTTAAGTGTCCCAACTGTTGCTATTACCCCTAACAGTAACACAGTTGATTTTGTTTCCCTTCTTGATGGCACACTAAAATGAGGGCTAAGTTATAGCTCTTGTCACCCCGAATAAAACGCGCTTTTCAGATTTCAAATTGGACAAAGCTAAGTCAAGAAATTAATTTTTGAAGAAATAAATGTTGGTATTTTCGGGGGAAACCTTAATCATTAGTCTAATAGGGCCCTAATGGCACCAGAGGGACCTACCAATCAATACAAAACACACAGTGTATAATGAGCAGAGTCAGTAGTAGGGTTCATTGATCCACAGCTCTTATCAGTCATTCAAGATAACACAACCGTCTGCTGTTACCAGCTTACAAATTTTAACATGACCTTAACATTTATAACAAATTCTTACTTAATTAGTAATCTGCATATCAATTAGATAAATACAGTACATAGCTTAGGTGTACTTTTTGCAGATATAATAATTTGCTGCTCTACATTCAGTAAAAAATCAGGTTCAGTTGACACCTAGCACAGCAAGGCTAACAAATAAATACTCTTTTAAGGTTTTATTAAGATTAGAAATAAGCATATATGCATATAAATTAGGTAAATACACGGCGCTCTCTCTGCGACCTCAAATTAGGAAGAGCGCTGCGAGAGCGCGGTGGGATAGCCAAGGTCGCCATGAGAGCGCCATGGTCGCCATCACCTCCGCGATTGTTTTGAACCTGCTTAAAACAGTCGCCGTGAGAGAGCCGTGGGCGGCGATCCAACGATGAGCGCAGAGAGAGCGCCAAGGGAGCGCACAGCGAGCGTGGCGAGCGCAATAGGTCTCAACAGTTGGCACGCGAACAGACAAAAGGCGCTGTGGTAACCTAGCAACGGTAAATAGTTTCCTTTTCCGTCTTTTTTTTCACACTTTGTTCATTTGCAGCTTCTTTAGTATCATCGACGAATTTTGACACAAATACTAACGGTTCACCCTGGCTGTTTTCTCTTCAGCTGTTCAATTTTTTCCATAGAACTAACCCTCCTCTACTCTTGATATATAGACCCACGCCTTATATTAAATTAGTCAGAATTCGGGATGAAACATAGAATACTATCTTTACAATAAGACAAACACAAAACTACAGAAAATATTTTAAAATGTTACGACATGTTGGAAACTACCCAGACAAGAAGTGGTCAATTTTAGAATACTGATACTAGTATTGGCGGCTGGTGGCAACAATGGCGGGTAATTATTTGGACATCAATTTAATCATTTTCAAGGACTTCAATTAATTCCCTAACACAAAACATCGTGTCATGCACCACGCTAGCTTTTCAAAAGCTGACAAAGGAGAAATTATATTCAAGGACATTAATTGAATCATTTTACAAGGACATCAATTAATTCCCTAACACAAAGCATCGTGTCATGCACCACGCTAGCTTTTTAAAAGCCAGCAAAGGTAGAATTATATTCAAGGACTTCAATTAATTCCCTATAATACAACACACCATGTCACAACAATAGCTATTTATTTGTAATACATGTTGCAGTGGATCGTCGTTTTGAATGTGATTTTGCCAAAGTTTTATACCAAAATGCCTGGTTTGTATCACGCCAGGAATTATGAAGTCAATACGAATGAATAGTACTAGGGAGTGTCGCGATGACGTACACCCAACCCTCCCTTCATCAAATTTTTAAACGCTCATTTTTTCGTATCATTAACTTTTGTTGGCTCTCTAATGGAATTAATTTGCGCGAGGTCTCCGATAGATTCTTAGATAGCGCGGGAAAGGAACAGCAGAATAGATATGTAGTAGTTTCTACGGCAGAATCGTGGTATAGACAGCTAAGCGGTATGGGCACAAACGTTCGAAAAGGTGACAATCGTTTACGGGACGTAAAATTGCGTCGCCACAAGAACCGCTAACATGAGCCATCGCGAACATATCCCACTTTACAGTAACACCGCGAACATATCCCACTTTACAGTAACACCGCGAACATATCCCACTTTACAGTAACACCGCGAACATATCCCACTTTACAGTAACACCGCGAACATCACACTTTACAGTAACACCGCGAACATATCCCACACAAACACAGCCGACGCTGTAGGGATGATAGCAATTAGGATTTTACCATAGGCAATATGTATATATATATATATATACCTCCTTCGGTCAATTTTGCGTGTCCAATATGAAACAAGGTAAGGCACAGTGAAGTTTGCCTTCATGCTTGACATTATCTTACCTTGTTTCCCATTGGACATAACATCGACTATTATAATTCCACCAGGTGCCATAATACCGCCACGTGAAAAAAAACGTTAGTATAGAGGTCTTCCCAAGATTGTCTTGAATACCGAATGTTAAATATGTAATACAATGCAGATATCTAGGTTTTATCGAAGACAATCTTGTGAAGGCCTCTATTACAACGTTTTTTGAGGTGGTGGTATAATGGCACCTGGTGGAATTATGCGAATGTATGTTACATGTGAACGTTTCCAAAGTCAAATTTGCTTCAGTAACTGCTTTAGCGTATCTTGTTACCTTCTTTCATCGACGCTTTGTCAGAATTGTTAAATAGAGGACTAAACAAACAAAAAAACTTTGAAGATACTTGCAAAGGCCGGGAATCGAACCCGGGCCTCCCACGTGTCAGGCGAGAATTGAATCACCGATGCTTTTTAAATTTTTTCTAATTCACATTTCTTTAAAGAGGACGAGACGGAAAGCAGACCCTGCTTATCGAGGTCTTCTCCTCATGTACATGTACATAAACAAAATAAGGACACACATACATGGCTACAAAACGCTAAATAACAAAGTCAAGAGATTATGATAAAGACATGAAATAAAACAACAAGGAATCAAATAACAAAGTGATGCTTGCGTCTAATCTGGCTAGAAATTTAACCTCAACTCCTTGCTTTAAGCTGATATATTTTGTTTATTCGACAATTTCCTGAAATTTTACAAACATGTCACAGTATTACATGTTACAACCATACTTGACTAGGCATACGAAAATATTTGACGATACATTTGCAGTTTCGAGCTCACGTAACACAATATTTACATTAACTTAATTGTGCATGACTTTTTATCAACACAGGGGTGTCGGAACATAGCAGTTTCGGAACATAGCAGTTTCGGAACATAGGGTGTCGGAGGAAAAAGTCCCACCCTCTCGTCGTGGTACTTGAAGTACTGGATGCGGTGCTGCGGGATGGCCAGGTCGTCCTGCTCGGCATCGCTCAGCTCTCCCCACGTGAAGTCGTCGAACGGTCTCTCCTCAACACCTGGATACAAAGTGCATCGATGGAGGTTTAAGACGTCCTGGTGAAACTGGTACGCCACAAAAGCAGTTACTCAAGCAACCGAAGAAATAGAATTGTTTCCCTTCACGATCGTTTACAATACGTGGGCTATTTGGTCTGGGTTAGGCACGTGTCAATTGTTTTAGCTTGCATTTTTCACCAATCAAATGTGAAGTCTCGCTGGGACAGAAGCATCGGTGGTTCAGTGGTAGAATTCTCGCCTGCCACGCGGGAGGCCCGGGTTCGATTCCCGGCCGATGCAATATCATTTTTTCTTACCAGTTGTAACAAGTGAACTTCATATAGTGGCTTCCATTTACAAGTAATGTTTCGGAATCTCCCCAACCCCAAACAATTTCTGAATACTAGATGCCTGCCTTGAAAAGAGCATTGTCATTTTTCAAATGTTCGATTATATAAAAGTTGGTCTCACCTGTAAACCTGTCCAAGTAGCCAATCACGAAGTTCTTGCTCGGAAGGTCCTCATCCTATTGGATGCGGCTGATGACGTCAAGAGCCGTCCTCATTGGTGGCCTCTTGTTCCCTTTCCTCTCTCGAGAATATTTTATAGCACAAGAATTTACATGTACATGTATTCCAAGAAATAGGCTAATTGAACTTTTCACTAGTTTTAGGAAAGTTGTTTGGTTGAAGCTCGGCAGCGAATCGAAACGTTCTAATGGCACCCCAACATCTGCATGGAGTTGGGAGGAAAACGACGAAGAAATACGTGTGATAGGTACACACCGCTTAGAGATGAAGTATTAAATGTTCATGGCGAAGGCCACCCTAACAATGATGATAACAAAGATTCCCCATGTACATTGACATGTCTGGACTATTGGGAACGTGATGTCGGAATTAGGGGTGGGTACCGGTGCAGAAAATTCTGGCACAGGTGCGGTCCAGAGGATCATGTCCAGGTCAGGACCTTATCGTCTGTGAAAACTTGTGAGTGGGCGATACTCAAAACAATTGTCGATTTCGCTACAAAATTTCTTTGGGTGGAATATCTGACGTCCATTCACGTTTTAAAATCCTATTCGAGTCATGTAAACAACACTAACTGCCTCTTTTCTAGACCAATTTTGACTGTAGAAGCTTGGTAAAAATAACTGTAAACTCTCCTCTGCTCCACTCTTATTTTCTTGGGCCGTTAAGCCCTAAACACATGAACGCCTTTTCGAATCTGTCCAACATCCGATCTACTGATTTTTTTTTCAGGTCTGTTTTTTTCTGGACTGGTCCAACAAGAAAAACCGGTTTTGAAAAAAACCCTAGTCGGTATATATTCCTGCATTTACATCTAACGTTACAGCCATTCCAAAATATTTATTCATTCGTGAATAGTTGGCACATAACTGTGTAAAGACACTATATAGAACCACAGCTTCATTTCCACCGACGTTTCGGCGACAGTCTATCGCCTTCCTCAGGGCTGACTGACTGGTTTGTGACAGCATCTGTAAGTAGTGACTGTCATCTTGCTGCGCAGTGACTGTCATCTTGCTGCGCAGTGACTGTCATCTTGCTGCGCAGTGACTGTCATCTTGCTGCGCAGTGACTGTCATCTTGCTGCGCAGTGACTGTCATCTTGCTGCGCAGTGACTGTCATCTTGCTGCGCAGTGACTGTCATATTGCTGCGCAGTGACTATCATCTTGCTGCGCAGTGACTGTCATCTTGCTGCACAGTGACTGTCATCTTGCTGCACAGTGACTGTCATATTGCTACGCAGTGACTGTCATATTGCTGCGCAGTGACTGTCATATTGCTGCGCAGTGACTGTCATATTGCTGCGGTTCAGTTTGAACCACTCAGAATTGCTCTGAGGAAGCTTAGGTGACACAAATTCCGTTCTCCCAGATTCAGTTAACCTATTCAACAATCAGAGTGAGAAAACAATCAGTAGACAATTACGATGAGAATTTATTTCATTTTTTTATTCAACACTTTCAAAATTCTTTTTACAGCCTTGTGTATTAGTTGTTCTTATTAGAACCTTCCACACCATTCAAACATACAATGAACAAACACGTGTGCCAGAACACAAAACCCACATTACAAGTCCACCAGTGACTTAAGACATCATTACAAAGTGTTGTGGTCATGGGACCTGGCTGTCACAAGAATGAACTCCCCATTTCTGACATTATGTCACAATTGCACTACATCAGATTATAATTATGGTGTATCCTTTGTTATTTTGCAGCATATTGACATTACACTTGGGTGACATGCCAACACAAGTGTGCGATAACTTTGAATTTTTTTGAGTACGTCATGTTCACAAAAATTACTTTACCCCTTCTCACAACTATAGGAACTTTGGAGAAGCAAACGTGTTACTCAGTTGCCTTTATTTTGAATCAACAAAAAAACATGGCGACAAACTATTAACATCAGACATATGTTCACTTTATAAATCTCAAACATTTCAACACAGTCACCAGATATATTCACCATCTATAATCATAGTCTTTGTATCTTTGCATATCCAAAAACATATAAGTTTAAATATTTTGCACCCAAAACACTTTCAGCTCCAATATGTAAAGAAAATTTTGCAGCATCATGACATTTTAAACCAGCAGCAACAAACAAGGTTCGAAAGAACCTTTTATAGTCAACGTTTCAACATTTGGACGGACATTTTATTACATGTATGCCACACAAACTGCTTTAAGGACCAATATTTGTCCTCAATCTACGATCAAATGCTTCTCGTCTTGAAGATCATATGTAAGGATGGCAAGAAAAGAAAAAGACTCACTGTTGAAAAAAATGAAGATCTCGACAAGTAAAAAAAAACAAACAGTGTGTTGCTCAGCGAAACCAAAGGTACTGTAATGTGATTGTCATTCATGAAAGTTTTGTGACAAGTTTGAAATCATTGGCACATGAAAACTGAAACTTTGTTTTCCATTCATTTTTATATGCACGCGAAACTGAAGCAGTTTCATTTCAATTCTAACTACTGAAGTGTATGAATCAAACCAGTTGGAACTGGTTGATTCCAGTTTGGATAGAATGTACCAAGAAGAATGAACGGACCTTTCAGATTGTCACAATGTCAGCATGAAACAAAAAGTTGCAAGGCAGTTTTACCCGGTTCTACCCAAGCAAAATCTGGTTTACACTGGTTAATTCCGGATTGAGAAAAACGTAACAGATTTCCAACAGGTGGATTGGTTCTAGAACAGGTTCTATCGAGTTTAAACCGGTTGAAACTGGTTTTGTCCAGTTGAAACCGGTTTTGTCCGGTTTTACACAGCCAGCAGCAGGGCCACGCCTGCCAGGACCCACTTGGCCGGCTTCTCCTTGGTCTTGAGGTTGAAGGTCCAGACGAAGGTGGGTCCGCGCTGGCGCGTCTTGTAGACGGGGCACTCGTAGACGTTCTTGGAATCCTGGCGGTCCACGGGGATGGCCTTGATGAAGATGACGGGCATGTTGGGGGTGAGCTCCTTCAGACGGGAGTCCGCGATCAGACCTGGAGGGGGGGGTAAAGAAAGTTTAAGACCATCACTTCACTGTAACACTAGTTCACCTATATCCATTGTGTCAGGGTATATCAAAGTTTACAGATGGTGGCTTTAACTTGTAATATTATTAGAACATTTCTGTAACAGTACAAAACATTATGGTGGCTTTATGTTCAACTTCATGTTTTTTGCGGTAGCTGCTTCACCACAAACTCAAAACCACCACAAGCATTTTCCTTCTGTCTTTGGCACCACCTTCTCCCTAGTACATGTATCTACAGTATGTATTATTACATTTCTGTACTAAACATTTCACCAAACTGTTTGAGGTACTTTTGAAGCTTAACACACATGAAGACAAAGTGACATAAATACAGCACATTTTATATTTTGAGTTCAAATTTATTCATTTCTCCATACAACCTGCTGTATACCACAGTGAACTCAGAAACCACGGCACTTAACACGTACTCCATTTTCCCACTAGTACCGCAAAATTAAATCCCTCCAAATGTAAATGCATTAATCTACAGTACCCAGAAAGATTAAGGAGGCCATCCACATTCAGTGAACCGCAATGAGGGTTAGGAGCTGCCCAAGTCCTACCCCTACTCCACAAGGAGGCAAGGGTGATCTATGCAAGCCTGACCTAGTCTTGTGCTCTCTCGCAAGATTGAGACTAGATCACTCTCCATCAAAAGCCCTGGTTCCTAACATTTCGGTTCCTAACAGACTGGTTTCTCAAAATTACTAGTGAAACACCAATGAATGGAGATCCCAATAAAACAAAATTAATAAACAAACGCCCACCTGTCTGCGTGTCCCAGCGCGCCCCCTCCATGAAGAGCCCGTGGATGTACGAGCCCTCGCGCGGCGGAGAGCTGAAGTCCTCACGATTCTTCTTCGTCACGTCGCACTGCAGGCACATCTTGTCCAGCGGCCACTCGTTCTTACGGGCCATGCTCTGGTATTAAGGGAAAAAAACAGGTTTTCGCATCAGCCCAAGTTCAAGGCGCATAAATAAACTACCCGGCAGTATAGTGAGTTTACAAACAGGCTGGATACCAGATTATAGATAAAGAACACAAAACTGCCTCCTTTTTTTAATCTCCCTCAAGGACCGTACATAGTTTTATTGACATTGCACTGGCTACACTTGTACATGTAATGCAGTTTCGATAGGTCAACCAACAGCTTGCAATTGATGTGAGTATGCTGACCCAGCATACCCAGGGTCGGTCGATAGAGCTTCTCATATGTTTGTTTTTCTTTTTAGATTTCGGTTGAACCGTGCAAACTTTAAGAAATATACAATTTTGCAGTGTAAAATAGTTGCATCCTAGGCACTGGTACATTGTACTTTCAACACCATATTGTAATCATACAGGACCTGTTATATACTAGTACATTGTACAAGAACAAGTATATTGCTAAACTAACCAAAGAAGTGATTATGTTTACTACACATTATCAGAGGTACTTTACAAAGTACAGTACAAACCGCTTAAGTGCACACTCCATTTGCTGAGTACATTTCGTGCACATATCCGGATGGTGCAACAAAGCGAAGTTATCAAGCTGGACCACGCCACCACAGGATTTTGGGATTCCGTGCAATTAACAGAGCTGTGCGATTATCCGTTGTGCAACTAACTGGCTTTTACTGTATACTAATAACAAACAAACAAACAAACAAACAAAGAAACAGACCTGCATGATGGCCGTGAGGAAGGACTGCGGGTTGAAGAAGCCGCCCAGCCATACGGCCGCGGGCAGGTTGAAGTCCGACGTCCACTGCTCGAGCTCCTTGATTCGCTGGAGCAGGTCGGCGTACCAGGCGGCCAGGCCGTTCAGCGACGGGTAGGCGCGCTTGGTCCAGGAGTCGGGCACGTAGTCCAGGAACAGGGCGTTGGAGAGGTCCTCCATGTCTGAGGTGATGGTCAGTTCACCCTGTGGGGCGGAATTGGGCATGAGAAGGTGTGAGGAGTCGACTATCATAGTCTCTAACACACTCAGAGAGTTACATGTAGGGGTCACCACAGCAGGGTTCGAAATACACCCAAAATTGGAACTGTACACCCAATTTTTTCAGTGGGTGCACAGGTTGCACCCAAATATTTTATTAGGTTTATGTATGTAAAGCTATCAAGTTTACTAGTATACATCATATTCTTGACATCTTAGTGTTAGAAAGATAATAAAAATGTCTGTCACTGTGGTTATGGGCCGTGAGTGAGTGAGTGATGGTAGTTGTTTAAGAATTTGAAAGCTTGTAACTAAGTTTTGTTATTAAGGTCTTTACTTAAATTTAAGTGGTGCACCCAAAAATGAATTTCAAAACCTGCCACAGTGTAAATTTTCCATGCTTGTCAATGTTATGTTGACTTATGTGCAATTTTGCTATGAAGTGTATACTGTTACTAAAATACTGTTTCTATTAATATATATGTAACCAGGATTACCCGAAAAAGAGAACCAGAGCTCTTAATTCCTGAATAATGGATAATAATGAAGTCAAAGTCTAAGTCAACTGAGGGTCGGTCCCATGCCGAAAACAGATCTAGAGCATTCTGGAGAGAGTGTCTATAGCCGCCATCAGCACTAAGTGCCGGCAGGCAAGTATTTTGTTAGTGTTGGTTATGTTAAGTTTGTTTGTTTTCATTCACGAGGCCATCACTTGGTTTGCTTTTTTTAGTACTGATTACTATTAACATGGTTTCTGGTTTTTCTTCCTTTGATTTGGAAACTTATTAAAGACCAAAAAGAGAACATATCAATTTCTTCTAGTACTCCTTATGGTCAACGTGATTTCTGCCTTTCTTTTCTGTTTGTTTTCATCTGAAAACAGAAACTTCCAAACTGCCCACCTTGAGTCCGAGGTCCAGCTCCTTGAGCGAGCGGCGGAGCTCCTTGGTGAGCATGTTCATGCGCTCGCATTCCTGGAAGGCCACCACCACGTACGGCGTGCGCTCCTCTGCCTTCGCCATGATCTCAGCCATGTTGAACTCTTCCGGAAGCTTCTCAACAATCTCGTCCAGAACGCCCTTGACCTGTCAATCAATCAATCAATCAATCAATCAATCAATATTACAAATCAATCTGAGAGTGTAAAACATTACAAACGTCAACCTTTGATCTGTCAATGAATCAATCAGTTAATCAATCAATATTACAAATCAATAATTGCAAATGTCAACCTTTGACCTGTCAATCAATCAATCAATATTCCAAATCAATCTGAGAGTGTGAAACAATACAAATGTCAACCTTTGACCTGTCAATCAATCAATCAATATTCCAAATCAATAATTACAAATGTCAACCTTTGATCTGTCAATGAATCAATCAATCAATCAATTACTAGACTTATTGATCGATCAATCAACAAATCAATTGATCAATCTATTGGTAAACCAATCCATCAATCAATCAATCAATCCATTGGTTAATCAATCAATCAATCAATCAATCAATATTGGAAATCACCCTGATAGTGTAATAACTCCCTGGTTGCGCCAGCCCCTCCCCCTGCGCCGGCGTACTATGTACAAATGTCGCGCAATACAGTTAATCAATTCATTAATTCAATAAATAAACAGCTCAACGAACCTTCTACTCCCTGGTTGCGCCGGCCCCTCCCCCAGGACAATCTGATTTTCATATTCTTAGTGATGGAATTTTAATGTACTTTTCCATATTATTAAGAAAGCGTCACAGAATTTATGTTTTGGAGTGACAACCACCTGTTGCGCTACCCTGGTACAAATGCAGTGCAATAATGCGTGTAAGAGTCGCTTAATTCAAATGCTAAACGAACCTTCTCCTCCCTGGTTGCACCTGCCCCTCCCCCTGCGCCGGCATCGCGCGGCTGCATCTCCAGAAGTTAATTAATCTATTAATAACTATTCAATAAATAAACAGCTAAACGAACCTTCTCCTCCCTGGTTGCACCTGCCCCTCCCCCTGCGCCGGCATCGCGCGGCTGCATCTCCAGAAGTTAATTAATTCATTAATAATTATTCAATAAATAAACAGCTAAACGAACCTTCTCCTCCCTGGTTGCGCCTGCCCCTCCCCCTGCGCCGGCATCGCGCGGCTGCATCTCCAGAAGTTAATTAATTCATTAATAATTATTCAATAAATAAACAGCTAAACGAACCTTCTCCTCCCTGGTTGCGCCTGCCCCTCCCCCTGCGCCGGCGTCACGCGGTTGCATCTCCAGAACCGTCTGGAACAGCTTCTCGGAGGTGGTTGTGAGGAAGCCGATCTCGGCGTTGGGGTGCAGACCGTACAGATACGGGCTCTCCGGGGGCAGGACGTCATCGATGTACTGGTGGTACGCCTGGTAGTCGGAGTTGGGAGGGACGGGGAAGCCGGGCGCTAGGGACAGCTCACCGTCAAGCTGTGGTGGGAGGGTAGAAGGCAATGGTTAGCAGAGCTCGAAATACTACCTGCATATGCAGGTTAGTACAGGTACAGGCTTTCTGGGGCAGCACGTCATCGATATACTGGTGGTACGCCTGGTAGTCGGAGTTGGGAGGGACGGGGAAGCCAGGCACTAGGGACAGCTCACCGTCAAGCTGTGGTGGGAGGTTAGAAGGCATTGGTTAGTAACAATTTTAAGAGACTCAGTAATTTGGGGAGAATCTGTAATTCAATGTACTGGTGGTACGCCTGGTAGTCGGAGTTGGGAGGGACGGGGAAGCCTGGCGCTAGGGACAGCTCACCGTCAAGCTGTGGTGGGAGGTTAGAAGGTAATGATTTGTAATTGAATGTATTACATTTGTAAACTACAATACTTTCTCAATTACTGTCATAAGGCAATGCTTAGTTATTGTAACTGCCACTGTAACAGTGTAACTCAAACTACAGTAATTAATAACTGAATTTTCTTGATTACCGTGATACGGTGATGGTTAGTAATTGTATCACAACTTAAGCTCATCATATTTTCTTGATTACAGCACTTCCAAGCTTTTTAAAATCGAGAAGGTGCTGAAATTTGTTCCCAAAGTTGGGGTGCATGCTACAGTTTTAGGATGGATGAACTGTAACTAGTTAAAAGAGAAGAGAAGAAGAATCTGACCATATCCGGGTGCAGGTACTCCTCCAGATAAGTCCTGCAGAGTTTCCTGTCCCAGTCGTCGGTGATGTGACCTCCATACATGATCTCACCAAACAGGTAACGCAGGTCCTCCCATGGCACCTAAGGCAACAGAAGTCAGAATTTTATTTATTTGGGGCACAGGGCCTTCACTCCAATGCAAACCTTGTTAAAAATGCTTGAGCAAGAGAAAACCCTAATTTCAAGCAGTATCTATTCATGCCTGTCATATAATCTAAGTATGTTCTTTCACTTCTTTACTTTTACATACAATGTAGGACTAGGCCACAACCATGCAGCTAGTGAAAGAACCTACAATGAAAAGGTTTTCAGGCCTGAACTTTAATTAGTGTTAGCCTTCAGTTAGTTGTAGAGCGTCATGGCATCAAATAGCAGCTACTGTAAACAGTAAAACCCCTCAAAAATCAATGGCGATACTTGGTAATAATTATTATCCATGACCTATCTAACAATCTGAGACAAAAAGGCCCACCTTGGCATTAGCTACCAGATAGTTGTAGCATCATGGCATTGAATAATAGCTACAGTAAACCCCCTAAAAATCAAACTAATATCCATCAGACTTAAAATCTTAGACAATCTGAGACAAAAAAGGCCCACCTTAGCGTTAGCCTCCAGATAGTTGTAGAGCACCATGGCGGAGATGGTGAGGTCGCCCGTGTTGAACGGGTACGGGCGGTTCCAGCCCTGGGGGCCGAACTTCAGCCGCTCGCCGACCACCGCGTGGAAGTAGCAGATGGCGAACAGGATGCACTTGAACTCGCTCTCACGGGCACACATCTCCAGCGTTTCCTGGGGGGCACAGGAAGCAATGTCACTGTATTCTGATTGGTTGTTATATCTGAGTTCTCAATTTTATTGGTCAATGTCCCTGAGTTCTCAATTTTGAATCGTCAACCTGTCTGAGCTCTCAATTCTGATTGGCCCATCGTCTGATTGGTCATTGGTCGTTCTGATTGGTTGTTGCATCAGAGTTCTCAAATTTGATTGGTCTATGGATTTTCAAATAAAGTCTCAAAGACTCATGAGTTCCAAATTTGATTGGTTGATATCCCTGAGGTCTCAATTTTTAATCGTCAGCCTGTCTGGTTTCTCAATATTGATTGGTCAATGTTTCTGAGTTCTCAATTCTGATTGGTCAATGTCCCTGAATTCTCAATTTCAATTCATCAATCTCTATATATATTAATGAGTTTTCGATTCTGATTGGTCAATCTCGCTGAGTTTCTTATTTGCTAAAGTGTCAAAAATACTGTCACAGTGGTCAATTTCAATTCATCAATCTCTATGAGTTCTTGATTCTGATTAGTCAATTTCTCTGAGTTCTCAAATTTGATTGGTCAATTTCTCTGAGTTCTCGATTCTGATTGGTCAATCTCTCTGAGTTCTAACTCAAAGGCATAATGAAGATTCTCCCACCCACCTGGTTGAAGTTGTTGAAGGCCTTGTGCAGGTTGGCCTGGATGCCGGTTGGAGGCTCGTTGGTGATTTTGATGGAGGACTCGAGGATGCCCTGCGGGATGATGTGGGAGGCAGCGGAGGCCGCCGGCTCGGCCGAGATGTAGACACGGTACGCCTCGTTGCTCCCCACGCTGTACTTCTCAAGTTTCTTCTCCAGCGTTCCCAGCCACTTGGCTACCAGATGGACGTTCTGTTGTGAAAGGCAATTCAAGTTGGTAATGTAATTGATATGCCTGGTTCAAACTGTGTCAGTGAAAATTCTGGTAGCCAGGTTTTCTTCTCCAGTGTTCCCAGCCACTTCAAGCCACCAGTTGGACGTTCTGGTGCAGATGAATGCAAATGCAACATGATCTGTGATTTCCAGCTTACCAAAAGCATACTTTTACATGATACCTGGTATCAAAGATACGTAATATATGCCTGGTTCAAATTGTATGGGAGAAATTCTGTTAGCCGGTTTTGAGAAGTTACTTCTCCAGCGTTCCCAGCCACTTGGCCACCCGATGGACGTTCTGGTGCAAAAGGCAATGTATCACCAAAAAGGTCACTTTTACATTAGTCATACCTGATATCATGAAAGATACAATGTAATTCAACATGTATGCCGGGTTCAAATTTAAGACTGTAAACTGACTCCAATATCAGCAATGCTGCCTGGGAATCTGTGCAATGTATTCTGTCACATATGCTAATAAATAGATAAACAAACAAACAAACAAACAAACAAACCTGCAGGATGACCCAGTGCCCCTCCACAGCTGCCAGATCCAGCGCCTGTTCCGCCACAATCTCCTGACCTTGCCCCAAGGACACGTTGTGGAAGTTCCGGTTGTCGAAGGTGAAGCCGATCTTCTTCCCATGAGCCTCCACGTCCTTAAGGGGGTCGACGCCCGGCGACAGGATAAAGAACATGGGTGTCTCGGGGCTGCTCTCCTCGTAAGACTTGGCGAACGGAACGCTGCTTCCCTCCACGTACTGTGTTCCAAGCTTCTCCTCCACGTAGTTCCTACAATAAAATATTCACAATCATGAAAGCCGTGTTATGTTTAGCCTGGGTTCACGATAGTAGTTTGCTCCGGCATTTATTATCATACACTACATGTAATCATACAGTCGGATCTCTGCTAATTCTTTCTGGGAACCTTGATATCTCTACCCTCGTCCGCTTGCGATCTAGAACCCATTCCTTAATTTGCTCATTATCTGACGTCATCACTAAAAGATTTGAACTATACAGTTCCCCAGACTGGTAGCAGAAGCGAACACAGCAGCAAACTAGTTATGTTGAGATGGACCATGAGAAAAAGACAAAAAACTCATTTTATTCTTATAGATAAACAGAACACAAGCAACGTCCTTGCCCAAAAAACAGTGCATAAAAAAACATTCATATGAAAAAAATAAAAATATCATGATTATATGTCTCTAATAAGAAATCATGCAGTTTCAGTAGTAACTTAACAAACAAACAAACATTACCCACCTGACAGCATACATCTCAACATGCTGTCTCTATAGTAACTAAACAGACAAACAAACAAACAAACAAACAACCCACCTGACAGCATACATCATCCGGTCAGGCCGCAGGGCCCTCATCATGCAGAGTTTCTGCAGAGACGTCTTGTTCTTCCACTCCTGAGGAAACTTCTCTTTCTCAGGACACTCGCTCTCCACAAACTTCTTCCAGCGCTTGGCCGAACCTTCGATGTCTCGGTCAAAGTTTCGGAACTCGTCCATTTGGGACAGGGCCTAATGAGAAATACACAGTGTATAGACTTATTTGTATGTTGATTCTTATGATTTCCTTTTTAGATAAAGGCATTGCATTTGAAAAAAAAGGCCAACTAAGGACAAATTCTTAAGTTTTTAGAATTCATTTTGTTTCTGTGAGTGAGCAAAAAATCATCATGAAAGTTGTCTTTTCTTCATATAAGGTAGACCTCACACTTCATTGAATGAAATAAATTTGGATTGCACTGAAGCTATAAAATGTGAAACAGGCAGATTACAAATTATGTAGATTCTATGTAAAATCTCTAACATGTTGCCTAATAGTAATGGATAGAAATGCTATCTATGAGACTCTGTGCTTTTTTAAGTAAGACTGTACCTTGTATTATTACCCCTAGCCTGGTTACCAAACCCCAGCCCGATCTCAAGTATCTATCGTGCAGGGGTCTGGCCGGATGGCATAGGCTGGCTTCTCAATTTTGCCTCAGTGGGCAAAAAACTCCACCAATGGAACAGCAGCAGGATCAGCAGGAGGTAATACACCCCTACCATGATTGGTTAAAGTCCCTCAACTGTATTTTTTGAATCCATAACAGTTACTGTGACCTCTAAGTACCTGATTCGCTACTGTGGTAGCCTGCTGACCAACTGTGGTGTGTGGTAGCGGGCTACCTGTGGTGTGAGTGGTCATAAATCTTAGGTTCTCCTCCCTCTGATCAAGGGCCTTCGAGAACCTTTCTACAGCCATCCTGCCAGACCCCAACACGAAACATATTTTTGAGGTTGGGGTATGGTATTCAGACTAGATTACTCCTGCCCTCTTGTGAATTTACCGTCACAGTGTCATATAGCTACAAAAACACATATTTAACTCCATTTAAGCCATCTTCCACATTAAATTTTGTAAGTTTTCAGGACAGGTGTGTTTTACCTTGACTCCTCCCCAGCTCGGGTGGGACAGGAAGTCCACAGGTGAGGTGACGTTCACCTGGGCGGGGAAACGCAGAAGGAAGTCCAGCTCTGCAGGGTTGATCAGCTTCTGCATCAGGAGCACCTGGGCGGAAGGAACGGACAAAAAAAACCTTAAAGACGTGCTATTATACCTTCCACAATTGTGGCAAATCTCAATAATTTTGATAAATAAATCAAAGGCCTGGGGAAAAATGTTTTGTTTCCTGTTTTCCGACCTACCCTAGAGAAACATGCCGACCCTAGACTTTTTTTTGGGGGGGGGGGGGGGTATTCCAATAAAAAAAAAACTGCTTGAATGTCCTATCTAATGATAAATGTATCCACTGATTTGTAGCCATTATGCACAAAATTGAAATTTTACATTGAAAATGTGTCGTCATGCATTTCAGCTTTGTTAAACTGTGTGATTGTATGATTTGTATCACTCTTGTTTTGTAGGGCCAAAGTCTAAACAAAAAGATTTCTAACAAAAGAAGATAATCCCTACCTTCTGACCCTAATAATTTATTTTTTCAGGACTGAAACAGGAAACACAACAATTTTTCTATATGCCAAAGCAGCTGGAAGCTGTACAGAGTTAGACTCACCTGGAAGGCCACCTGCGCGGTGAAGGTGAGCTTGTCGCGCTCGAACAGGCCGCGCGTCGTGTACATGAACACAGACCAGGTGATGGAGTCGATCAAGTTGACCACACGAACTTTGACCTCCTCAGCAGCCGTGGCACGTTCAATGGCCTTGTTGACACCACGCTGAAGGCCTAAGAGGAAAGTAGACACGAATATGTTAAGCAAGACTAACTCGTTCTGTTTCTAAGATTTGGTCTTTAAGGTGCAATCTCACTGCACTTGCGGCAAGATTGCGTCACTACGGGGCTCAAAAGACACTCAACGAATTGCAGAGATAAAGAACAAATTTTCTTACTTTTTATGTATTTTGTCGTCTTCTCAGTCATACTTTTACGTATTGCACAATTATATCTAAACTATAAAAAATTGGAGAAAATAACAAAACAATGACACAGTGAACAAACCCCGCAGTGACGCAAGCTTGATACAGTTGGCGCAATTCATGTCACATGCCATGTACAAATGTATGGATTTAGGCAGTCAAGTATGACAGATGGAAGTTTTCAACTTTCTTCTTAATCTGTCCGGATATGCAGCTTGCACTCTTCAGTACACACCTTATACGTTTCGCCACAAGATGGTTAATTTCCTACACAAACAAACAAAAGACACCAACCTTGAGTGAGAACTGGTAGAGCGGGTTGATCTTGTTGAGGTCGTTCAGGATGAAGAAGAGGAGGGATGCCCTGGCGGCGGCGGGGCGGTACCACTCGCGCGCCTCGTTAATCTTCACCTCCGTCACCTTCGCCTCCGTCACCTAAAGGGCACAGAACACGAAGGGATTTTTTAAAATTTTTTATTCACATATATTTTGAGAGTATGAGGCAGAAAGCACAAATTGCTTATTATATTAAGCCTTCTACTCAAGAAACATACGCATAAAACAAACATAGTAAACCACATACATTACATATTAAGTACAAAATGGATAACAGAAAAGTAAATTTCGACAAGACAAGTTGGTGCTGAATCAATTAGGAGAACCTGCCTGTGCAATGGATATAGGTATTGACAAGATCAAAAATATTACAGAACACGAAGGGAGTTGTCATGATATGCAGAAATATTATCATGATTATTATTATATTATCATTTTATCGCTAAGAAGGAAGATAAGATGATCCCTTGCTTTGGTTTTCTGTATTTCCTTTCATGGCACTGTAAATGCAGAAATTTTCGCGGTGGATTAATGTTAACTTAAAACCACGGCGAATAGTTTTCTTTTATATATAATGGTATTAGATTGCAGTCTATGGTGTTGCCGCGAACTTAAATCCACCGCGAAAAGTCCTTTTTCCCGCTACCGCAAAATTAAATCCCCGCGAACTTAAAATGCATTTACAGTATTTGCTAACAGATAATTCTATAATTTCGATTCATTTCTTTGTTAAGTAATTTGATGTATATTACATTATTATCATTTGTTTTTAATTTGTTGAATATGTGCTGACATAAAAAACAACATAAAAAAATGTGAGTCCAGGAATTTCTTGTTGGGACCACCTTTCCAAAATATCTGACTACAACATGAAATTGATGCGCTTAGAATGACTTTGACATGTTCAAGTTATCAACCGTGTATTTCCCAATTAGATGTACACTAGGGTATTGATTTGTTTTGCCAGTTCACTCAAGTACCGATCAAATTGTGCACACTGACAAATCTCACATATGCATGTTTATCCATACCAGTTGTAGAGATCGAATCACCTTTCAATATTAAAATGATAATATCAAATTTCACAACAAAAATCAACAACATGGGATCCTAAACAATGAGTAGGTATTGGAAAAATATCTTAACCTGGAGACAAGATTACTTTAATTTTCTAATAACAATCTATCTGAAGACATTTTCTACCCACCTTAACCTCGATCTCGGCGGCCGTACGCTTGGTCGTCTCGAGGTTCTCGACCAGCGCGGTGTCTCCGAGGAAGTTTCCCTCTGCGGAGGACAGACGGGAGAGCAGGTTGTCCTCAAGACCCTTCAACACGATCTTGAACTCGTTCTGCTGATGCGTTAGCTCGCTCTGGCAGGGGAGGAACGAAAAATGTTTTGTTTATTTATTTATTTGTTTATTAAACTTTCTATCACAATGGAGGGCGAAGTTACCCTTCAACACGATCTTGAACTCGTTCTGCTGATGCGTCAGCTCGCTCTGGCAGGGGAGGAACGAAGAACGTTTTGTTTATCTATTTATTTGTTTATTAAACTTTCTATCACAATGGAGGGCAAAGTTGTCCTCCAGACCCTTCAACATGATCTTGAACTCGTTCTGCTGATGCGTTAGCTCGCTCTGGCAGGGGAGGAACGAAAAACGTTAAATTTAACTCTTGGGCTACACTGACTAAAATTTACAGATGACATCTCAGCGTGCATTGATTTTCGCTTGATCTAATAAAAAACAATTGTGGCCACATGTGACAAATAGCGTCCCTGATCAATAAGATGCAGCAACACATTCCTGGTCTCCCTCTTTAAACAAGACTGGCAAGAAAAACATTGAAATGGTGAAACACACGAAATGTATTCCACCTATCTTTTGATTTTAATTGGCAGTGAATTTGCAGTATGGTTGGAATTTATTTGTAAAATCGGCACAATTCAGTCTGAATTTTTGACTGCCAAGTTTGATTAAATAAAGTTTGATTTGTTTTATAAATGGCATGGATTGTTTCCTACAGTCTTACTAGAGGTGGGCATAAGACAAACTATGCCTGGGAAAGAATTGGATGTTTACACCTGAGACTACCTTTAAGAAGCATTTTTTTCCTGCTGGATTATTCTTTTTTTTTGCCCTCGCGCATTAGTTTTGGAGTCATCCATATAATCAAGTCAGTGTCGCCTTACGTACACAAGGAGGATACAAGGAGAGAGCTACACAGTTTGGGGCATGACATTGTGATGTCTTTAGACTCTGCCAGTAGAGTCTTGAGGGTCTCAAGATCTGGCCTTAGGATTTACGAATCTTCAACTTTCCAATTCCGAAAAGAAAATATCAAAAGCACAACAATTAATCTATTTACCAGGGTCCTAGAGTGTTCACTGTACAAAGATCTGCGAAATGTATTCGCTAATGCCACTAATATAGGTAAAAAATATGCGCACCTAATGAAGGAAGATCTGTTCAAATACCTTACGTCATCATCTAACTACGATATACTGGAAAAACTCTGTAAGCTCGTCCACGCATGTTTTAAGAAGAGAGAAGAAGCATGTAAACTGTAGTATATGTACAGCTTTCCGATTACTTTCTATGTACCAAACTGAGTGCATTTAGCCCCAATGGGGCATGAATATGCAATAAACTTCATTGTTATTGTGATTGATATCTGGCTTCAGGATATAAATCCTCAATTTCTAGAATTCAGAAAAGAAAAAAAATAATTCAAATTAAAAGCACAATAATCATTAACGCTAGTTCACCTTTATCCGTTGGGCAACCTATATCCGTTGCTTTTAAAAACACGGTATTTGGGGATATCACGTTGACGGACGTTAGTTTAAAGTTCAGTATTTTCAGTACATTGCAGTTTAAAACTACCACCCGTCGAACTGATGCGCCTAAATACACTATTTTGCCAAACAACGGATATAGGTTACCCCGCGGATAAAGGTGAACTAGCGTTATGTATTTACCTTGAGGCTCTCAAGATCCGGCCTCTCGCACCTGACGACCTCAGCCAGCAGCTGGTCCTCGAGGCCATCCCTGGTGACGGTGAAGTTGATGAGGGTGGACTGGGCCTGCATCTCAGGCTTGTAGTGGGGGTTGGCCAGCTTGGTGTGCAGGATCAGCCGGAAGTTGGGGTTGTACTCGCACTCCTTGTCTCCGATCTTGATGTAACTGTCGGGGTTAAGAAAGCAAAAATCATCTCATCTGATATTCAGATTCACAGGGCTCGAAATTCATTTTTGGGATTAGGTGCACTGGTGCACCCAGCTTAAAAAATTGGGTGCACCAAAAAAATTTTGGGTGCACCATTTAAATGAAAGTAGTTGTCAGAAAACCTAATAACAAAACTTAGTTACAAGCTATCAAATTCTTAAACAAGTCCCATGACAGACAGTTTTATTGCCTTTCTAACACTCAGATGTCAAGAATATGATGTATACTAGTATATTTGATATCTTTCCATACATAAACCTAAGAAAATAATTGGGTGCACAGCTCCAATTTTGGGTGCACCTGGGTGCACATGCACCCAGTATTTCGAGCCCTGGATTCATCTGACTCTTTGTCAAACTATTTGACTGTTGGGGCAACACAGAAGATTTGGCAGTTACTTTTCTCCACCCTTCATGCCTGTCCATTCTATGCGGTCATCCTCCCATCTTTTCCCTTGTCTACCTTTTTCGTCCTTCATGGACAGTCCCTTGCATGTAGTTTTGGCTAGCCCTGATGACTGTGACACATGGCCGTATCCCTATCCCTAACCCTAACCTTCACTCTCACCCGAACCGTAACCTTAACCCTAACCCTAACCCTATCCTTATCCCTATCCCTAACTCTAGCTCTACCCGTACCCCTCATCATAACCCTATCCCTATCCCTACCCCTATCCCTACCCTTTGCATTAGAATAGAAAGCTCCTTACTGTCCCTTCTTGATGGTGTTCCTGCCCAGAACAGGGTCCAGTACGGGTCTGTCTCCTCCTCCCTAACCCCAACCCTAACCCTAACCCTAACCCTAACACTAACAAAGGTCCTAACCCTATCCCTAACTCTAGCTCTACCCCTACCCCTCATCCTAACCCTATCCCTAACCCTAGCTCTACCCCAACCCCAACCCCAACCCTAACCCTTCGGATAAGAATAGAAAGCTCCTTACCGTCCCTTCTTGATGGTGTTCCTGCCCAGAACAGGGTCCAGTACTGGGTCTGTCTCCTCCTCCCTAACCCTAACCCCAACCCCAACCTTATCCCTAACTCTAGCTCTACCCCTACCCCAACCCCAACCCCAACCCCAACCCTAATCCTTCGGATTAGAATAGAAAGCTCCTTACCGTCCCTTCTTGATGGTGTTCCTGCCCAGTAC
>NC_049991.1:19994640-19998501 GCF_000003815.2 Branchiostoma floridae | reverse complement strand
CACCCCAACCTCAAACCCCATCCTCAACCCCATTCCCAACCCCAACCCCAACCTCAACCCCAACCTCAACCTCAACCTCAACCTCAACCCCAACCCCAACCCCAATCCCAACCCCAACACTAACCCTCACTCTCACCCCAACCCCAACCCCAACCCCAACCCCAACCCTAACCCTTCAGATAAGGCTAGAAAGCTTCCTACCGTCCCTCCTTGATGGTGTTCCTGCCCAGTACGGGGTCTAGTACCGGGTCGGTCTCCTAACCCTAACCCTAAACCTAACCCTAACCCCAACCCTAACCCAACCCTAACCCTTTGCATTAGAATAGAAAGCTCCTTACCGTCCCTTCTTGATGGTGTTCCTGCCCAGGACAGGGTCCAGTACCGGGTCTGTCTCTTCCTCCAGGTTTTCTATCAGCACTGTGTCTCCATCAGACAGTGCACGCTCAATCACATCCAGGTAACTGTGGGGATGTATGGAAGAGAAGAGGCTTTAGAGCACCAGCTGAAGAAAACAAGTAACTATACGCAGCACTAGTCATAAAGGCTGCCTCTATCATATCCTGATACTTTAACTTGATGAGCAGTGAAAAAAATAACTTGTGCAAGGACACTGTCTTAAGTGAACACACTCGTTCTCAAGGCTGAAAGTTTGCATACAGAAGGGGAACAGTTGTCATTGAGAGTTGTTCACCATATTTTCTTCTTTTTTTTAGTCTCTGAGTCAAACCATTAATTTATCATCCGAAAATAATTTCATCTTGTTGGTAGAATATAGGATATATGAGAAAAGACAAGCACAGAAAGAAGACAAGAAATCTGCAATCACGGACCATGCTGCAAGGAAGAACTGTGTGATTGACTGGGAGGGGGCCAAGGTTATAGATCGAGAAGACAACAGACGAATACGTTGGATTAAAGAAGCAGTGTGGATAAGGAAGTCCGCCCCAGTGATGAACCAGGACGAGTGGGGGTACAAGCTGAGCCACGTTTGGGATAGCGTTCTTCTCGCCGCAAAAGCGCCACCTACATCGGCTACATATAGCGGCGAGAAGCAGAACTCCAGTTACAAGCTCTGAGGAAGATGTCTGACAGACATCGAAACGTCAGCAAGTAAGTCAAATTTTGGTTGTGCACAAGAATTCTCATATATCCCATTAATTTATCAGTTGTGCTATACTTTAATACAAATAATAGTCAAAAATAGTCATTCACAGTGTTCAACATTGATCTACATTTGTATGACAGCTAGTATACTCCAATGAGTAGTGACTACTACGGAGTCAACAGAACTTCAGAAAACTCTAGGCAATGAACTAGCTTGATGGAAAAACATAGACTGAGTTGAACACTGCAGGTTTTCAAGGCTGAAAGTTTGCATACAGAAGGGGAACAGTTGTTATTGAGAGTTGTTTACCATATACATTGTATTCTTCTTTTTTTAGTCTCTTTTTTAGTCAAACCATTAATTTAGTTTTCAGTTGTGCTATACTTTTGCTTGATCCACTTTTAACTTGTTTTGACTAATAGTATGCTACTTTCTATACTCCTCTTGAAGCAAGTAAATTGCAACTAATAATCTAAAACATAACTTACGCATAGTCATACATTTTGTACACGTGTATATAAAGACCCTGACCTCTCATTGCAAATATTGCTGTTGACCAGTGATGTTATATATTCCATTATGTATTATATGAATGTTTTCATTCCTATCCTTTATGAACTTAGAAAATTGTTATTGATAAGTTTCCTGTCCAAATGCATTGTCTCTGTTTTTGTCAGCAGGGCTAGCCCTTTGCAATAGCCATAGGCTAGTTGGACAGCCCTGGCTGTGTGTTCTGAACGGCCAAACCAATAAATGAAAAAAAAAAAAAAAAAAAAAAACATAACTCACCCTCTCTGTCCAGGTCAGCACCATACTTCTGCTTGATTTACTAATCAATTACCCTTGCCAGGAAGGTTATGTTTTTGGTAGCATTTGTATTGTATAATGTATGTGAAAGAACACTACTCAGTATAAGTCAAGACGGCCTGGATGGACTGTATTAAATTTTATGTCATACCTGTGACGCGAAAACGTTCGATACGGGTGTTCCAGACCGGCTGATAACTTTCTGTACGGCCCGGGCTTATCAAACGGGCTCCATTCAAATAAATCAAACTGTTTCGAGTGGACCGAGTACGGCGCCATCGAAAGTTCGAATACCTGATTCGGACGTTGAAACATTACTGTTGCAACGCTTTTTTTTCAAGGGAAACACATTTGTTCAACTTCTGGCGCATTTCGGATCAAAACATGGGTCGGGCGATCCGACCCGCGGTCGTGATACGGAATACACTGTGTTGTATTCTATATTGATATTTGGTATGTGCAAACTGCAGGTACATGTCGGTCTCGATAAGACCTTGAAACGATTAGATTTTTGGCCCCCTAGCAGCTTATTCTATATTTCTTTCGATCTTTGTTTTGAGTATAAAAGCAGCTTCTTATCAAAAACAAACGATCTGAACCTAACTCAACCTAACTCACCCTCTCTGTCCTAGCCGGACCACCTTCAGGTCGGCCCCATACTTCTGCTTGATCCACTTGATGCCCTGGAGCTGGGGGTCGATCATGAGCGGCCAGCGCTCGCAGTTCGACAGGATGGTGGCGTTCTCCGTGGACATGCGGTCGCTAGGCAACCCCTCGTTGTTCCAGCTGGCGATGTCCGCGTCGTCCGTCAGCATGGAGAGTGGGTCGAGCTCCGGGGTGATGGGGATGGGCACCTGGGAGGAGCAAGAGGAAACTTTCATGTAACATAACGGTAATTAATTTTATGTCATACATGTACCTGTGACGCAAAAACGTTCGATACCGGTGTTCCGGACCGGGCCATAACTTCCGTATCGTACAGGTTCGAAAGGCAAATCACACAGGCTTTCTTTGAGCAAATCAAACCATTTCGAGCGGGCCGAGTGTGGCACGGTTGGCAATTCGAATACCTGATTCGGACGTTGGAACAATGCTGTTGCAACACTTTTTGTTCGAGGGCACCAAATTTGTTCAACTTCTGGCGCATTTCGCATCAAAACATGGGTTTTTTCAGGTGGGTATGACATAAATAAAATACAACACGGTGTATTCCGCATCACCTTCGGTCCCAGCCCTCACAAGGTTCTTGCTGGCCTTATCACAGCAGTGATCAAATAATTGCAATTTGCAAATGAAATTTAGTGATTGAATGGTGACTGCTAAAGTTGCTAAGATCTAACAAATCAAGAATTAAAATGTAAATGATATCCTAGACCCTTAAGCTGAACTGAGTCCTGATTGCCTTACCGCAAATGTTTTGAGTCTGACAATCTAATAGTATCTGGAAAAAGACAACCCCGGCTTTTCAGTTACAGTATTTGCTGACATTTAGGGAACAGGAAGTTCAACATAGAGTTTTCCTTGTGAATGTTGTAATAAAGGGTTAATGCCCCGGCCCGAGGTGTATATGGTGAGATAATCCCTGGTCAGATTCAATATCCTCCATACCATCCTTCTAGTTAGGTTATTCTTTCGGATCATAATGTCATTCCCTCACTCACACGTCCCTACTCTCCCCAGGTCCCTACTCTCCCCAGGTGGATGATCTGAAGGCAAAGCTCGCCTCCCAGGAAGTAGAGCTCAAGCAGAAGAAACAGATTTCTTACAGTGAAATGAACCTTTTTTTGAGTATGGCCCGTTCCCAAACAATCAGGTTCAGATCCAGACCTGGACCTGATCCTCTAAACCTGGACTGATCTGTACCTGAAACCTCTGGACCGATACTCACCTGTAATTCGTACTCTCCCCAGGTGGAAGATCTGAAGGTCAAGCTGGCGTCCCCAGGAAGT
>NC_049991.1:19962973-19994468 GCF_000003815.2 Branchiostoma floridae | reverse complement strand
ATCGACACCGGTGCCGGTGTCGATTCATTCTGACCAATCAGGGGAGCGATACCCACCTGCCTGGCCCGAATCTACGTGGTGCGGCGTCATAACCAACGTGGAACGAGGCCTTCTGATTGGTCCGCGGCACCTGGCTATATGATAATATCAGATAACAAACATCAAAGTTTAACATAAACCAGGTGTTTGAGGAAAGGTGTTTCAGCAAAACAGAAACATTTCTCTGCCGTACCTTGTTTCATTGAGCAAGATAAAAATATGGATACCTTAGGATGGGGCACCTAGGAGGGACGAGATGAAACTTTTTTGTAACATTTCACCTAGCAACTTCCTTCAGTACTGTAGCTTCATTTAGCAAAAGACATGGATCTAGCATGCATAGTCCTGTGGTTAGTGGCCCTCCCACTGGGACATTAAGCCTTGTTCCACTGTTCATTGTGCTTGTCGAGAAGACCTAGGGGAACTTCCCTAGTACAAAATGTCCTCTCTGTCACGACCAGCGGAAGACTAGCTCTTCAGTGAGCTACAACTGGATCAAGATCACTTTCTTAACAAACATCAAACTTAAACCAGGAGTTTGGGGGAAAGGTGCTTTAGCAAACAGAAAGCTTTTCCTGCCATACCTTGTGGTAGTAGACTGTTTATTTAAGAAAAAGTTTTACATGCCTCCTGGCAGCCGTTGAGAAGGCTGAATCCTATAATGGACATCCAAACTTGTCTTCATCGGCTATGTTGTATTCATAGTTAGGATACAAAAGATCAGTTTCTCCCAGGTCGCTTAAGCGTCACTGACGAAAGATGGTGGACGCCATCTGAAACGTCTGACCATTTCCAAAATCATATTGATCCAGTTGCTTGAGTAACTGCTTTTTGGCGTATCTTACTGGATGTTTAACTTTCATTGACACTTCTTGATTAAACTATGATTCTTAAAATGATAACTACGTATATATATACGTCATGTACCTTCAGCCCCTTCATGAAGGGGAGCCAGCGCTCGTCCATGAGGTCCGTGCGGTACTTCTTGGTGAAGCAGCCGACGTACGAGACGAAGGCAGTGATGAGCAAGACGTCTCCCACCAGCATCTTCTCCTGCTCCTTGAACTGGGCCACAGACTCCGCCCAACGCACGTTCTCTGACGCAAGGCCGCCAACAAGCCTGTAAAAAGTTGGAAGTGAAATTAGCCTGATTAAATCTTGCTTATAGCAGCCCGCTCGGCATCCACTGTCGCTTTTTGGGTCAGCCATGTGAAAGGGGGGGGCCAGTTACAGTCCAGATAGCAGAGTTTGTGTTACACAGACAAGAGGTGAACTGAGTTACAAAAAATGTAAGTTTATTGGAAAGTTATAAGTCACCGGGGTGCCTTCATTGGAGGCACTTTCAGGGTTGAACAAGTTTTCTAAAATCCACTTGTCCTATCGGGCAAGCACATCAAAAATGTACTTGCCCGAACCAATTTTTCACTTGCCCAAAATTCAAATGTCACTGTTACTAGTATATGCATTTTCACTTCCAGCAATGGAATTCTCTGTAGACAATTGCTTGATGTCCTGACTGTAAAAAGTAACAAGTATATCAAAATTGCACTAAAATCAATGGAAAAATCTTACTTGCCCGGGTGACAAGTGGGGTAGGACATGCACTTGCCCGAACAGCACTTTCACTTGCCCTGGACAATAGGGCTAGTGGACTTGTTTATCCCTGACTTTTATGTGGGGCAAATGGATCTAGTTCTTCTAGCTTTTACTGGTCATGAAAAGGACAGATGTCGTTTACAGTAAGTATGGATTAAACTGGGCCACTGACTCCGCCCACCGCACATTCTCAGACTTAAGGCCGCCAACCAGTGACTGTATTAAGTCGAAGATTAAATGAGTTAACCTTACTGGTCAGGAAAAACTATTATAATCTAGGGACAGTTGACTTTTGTGCACTGTGTCTAGTGCTGTGTACAGACACCTCTCTGTTCAGTACAAAATTTCTAGTTTGTTTACCTGTTAGCGAGAGAGATGGTCCTCTGTGTACTCTCTGCCTCCTCTTGACAGCGAAGCTTCTCGGCTGTGGCCTTCTCAAACGCTGCCGTCAGCTCAGCCAGGTTAGCGTCCAGTTCCTAACATGACATAAATGAAGACATGAGTGAGCAAGTGAATGATTGAATGAATGAATGAATGAATGAATGAATGAATGAATGAATGAATGAATGAATCTATGGATGAATGAATCCATGGATGTATGGATTTGTGGTGGATGGGTGAGTGGATGGATAGATGTACAATGTATGGATGGATAGAATCGAAAACTGATCGAATGACTGACTGAATGAATGAATGAATTAAAGACTGACTGACTGAATGAATGAATGAATGAATGAATGAAAAAATGAACGAATGAATGAATTTGGATTGGAGTGTTTCAAGTGGTGACAGAGACGTCTGTCCTCTCTGTCACAACCATGCAATGGAAGACCAGCTCTTCAGTGAGCTAAAACTAGATCTAGATCACTTTCCTTCCCTTTACTGAAACCCACCTTGATCTTGGCCTTGATGGTGGCGAGTTTGTCCTGTGCGGCCGCCAGCTCAGCGTTGGCCTGATTCAGGGCGATACGCTTCGGCTCGACATCGCAGTAAACTTCGTAGAACCTCATGATGTTGATCACCCACGCACACAGACCTGGAAGGAGAAGGGAGGGAGTGAATGGATGAATGAGTGAATGAATAAATAATTGAATGACAAGATTATTGACTTGATATTGTAACCCCTTTCTATGGGCTGCGGAAAATTCATTGAGAACCAGGAAGCATCAACAATGCCTTAACATGCATCAAAGATATTAACCTAAACAAAAAGTCAACTGTGTTCATTGTTAGAGGACAACAGTTACTGGACCTTCAAACGTTAAAGATGCCTTAACATGCATCAAAGATATTAACCTATACAAAAAGTCAACTGTGTTCATTGTTAGAGGACAACAGTTACTGGACCTTCAAAAGTTAAAGAATCCAGCACATTGTTCAATAAATGTTTCTGACTTAGGGAGAAGAGATGCTGCTCCAGTGAGCACAGGTTCAGCACCCAGAAATGCTTCATGTGGCTTTGCACTGAGCAAACTCTTAGAAAAGAAACAAAAAGAGTGCCTGGGAACGTCTGAGTGCCCTTAGATGTGTCTGATCAATCAAAATACATCCAATGCCCCACAGAAGATCTTACTCATGGTACTTACTCAGTGAAGCACAATAATAGAAAGTTATGTTGAAACAAACAGAAAACGTAAGCGCAGGCCCGGATATTGTCAGGATCAAACTCCTTGTTGGCCAAGTACGGCTGGATGGCCTTCTGACAGGCCTACTCACCCATCCACTCACTCACTCTCTCACTCACTCACTCACTTTAAAAGAAGAAAAGCCTAGAACAAATGGAAAACGTACCTGCAGCAGCCTGTGACTTGGCCCGGATGAAGTCAGGATCAAACTCCTTGTCGGCCAAGTACGGCTGGATGGCCTTCTGGCAGTTCTCATGCACGTTCTCCTTGTCATAGTTCACCAGCTGGTTCAGGAAGTCATCAACCTGGACACAAACAAACAAACAAACAAACAAACAAGTTAGAGTCAGGCTGTCCTCAACATTATCAACCTGTGCATAAAGTGGAAAAAATGAAACTTGTTACTCACTGACTCAGTCGCTTGCCTGCTCACTCGCTCACCCATCCATCCACCCACCACCCACTCACTCACTCACTCTCACTCACTCACAAACTCACTCTCACAAACTCACTCACAAACTCACTCTCACAAACTCACTCACAAACTCACTCTCACAAACTCACTCACACTCACAAACTCAGTTACTTACTCACAAACCCACTCACTCACTCACCCAAACTACCCACCCAAACAAAGGTTAAAAAAATCCAAACATCCATCCACTCACTCACGAACGAACCTCGGCAAGAGATTCAACCAGAAGGACCAGTGCCCTACCTTGGCCATGACCACCTTAGCTGTCTTTCAGCTCCTGTCTTTGGGCACTTTCCCGCCGGGGACAAGCAGCACCATCACTCCAGTGGTAAGGCGGCCGGTGGAGAACAGAAGGACTTCAGCTCTATTATTAATCTTAAACGAAAAAGAAGGACCTGATTCTTACCTTGGCCATGACCACCTTGGCTGCCTTCCAGCTCCTGTCTTCGGGCACTTTACCGCCGGGGACAAGCAGCACCATCACTCCAGTGGTCAGGCGGCCGGTGGAGAACGGAAGGACTTCAGCTCTATTATTAATCTTATACGAAAAAGAAGGACCTGATTCTTACCTTGGCCATGACCACCTTGGCTGCCTTCCAGCTCCTATCTTTAGGCACTTTGCCGCCGGGCGCGAGTAACACCATCACTCCTGCCGTCACGTTAACCACGGCGGCCGGCGGGGAACCGAAGGACTTCAGCTCCGTGAGGTTGGTCTTGTTCAGCGTGTCCAGAGCAGCCTGAGCGGCCAGAAGGGCGGGCTCGGCTTTGGCCAGGTCGGCTTCACATGAGGCGGCCTTCTCACTGACCTCGGTGTTGATGACAGCCACCTTAGGGGAGGGATATTCAGACGTTGGTTTAAATTGTAGAGACAGAACATACTGTAAAATGTATTTAATTTCGCGGGGATTTAATTTCGCAGTAGCGGGAAAAAGGACTTTTTGCGGTGGATTTAAGTTCGCGGTAACACCATAGACTGCAATCTAATATTATGATAGAATAATGTTTGCGGTGGTTTTAAATTCGCGGTGAAGTGGTCACCGCAAAAACCGCCAACATTAATCCACCGCGAACATTTCTGCATTTACAGTAACCAAGTCTAAATCCTGGGTGTGGGAAAAAATTAGGTAGAAGATTTTTTTCTTCTTGTTGGTCATCCTGCCTGTGTTTCTGCACATTCTAAAAGTAAACAAATCAATTTTCGAAACATCTAAAAGTATTAAAAAATCCAAAAAAAGTAAAAAAGGATTCCAAAGACCTAGAACAAAAAAAAACAATCTGATGACATACCACAAAGTTCCCAATAATTCTTACTTAGCCTTTTGACACTAGAAAAGGCCAAAAAATCTTAAACTTCCCGAAGAATTGTGACCTCTGACCTTTTTCTCCTCCTCGTCAGCGATGGCCTTCTCCTTGCTGACCTTCTCGGTTTCCACGCCGACGACCTGGATGAGCTTGTCTGCATCCTCGTTCTTCTGCTTGAGCTCCACTTCCTGGGACGCCAGCTTGGCCTTCAGATCATCCACCTGGGGAGAGTACGAACTACAGGTGAGTACCGGTACAGAGATTTCAGGTACAGATCAGTCCAGGTTCAGAGGATCAGGTCCAGGTCTGGATCTGAACCTGATTGTTTGTGAACGGGCCATACTCAAAAAAAGGTTCATTTCACTGTAAGAAATCTGTTTCTTCTGCTTGAGCTCTACTTCCTGGGAGGCGAGCTTTGCCTTCAGATCATCCACCTGGGGAGAGTAGGGACCTGGGGAGAGTAGGGACGTGTGAGTGAGGGAATGACATTATGATCCGAAAGAAAAACACACCTACAACGCTGGTATAACAAAGGGAAGTTATACCAGCTATACAGACACAGAAGCTGGTGTGTTACACCAGCGTTACAGATACAGATTGAAGCTGTTGTGTTATGCTATATCAGCTATACAGATACAATTGATTAAAAAGCTGGTGTGCTACGCCGAAGGGCTGTTATACCAGCTGTACAGTTACAGATACAGAGGCTCGACGTGTGTTACACCGAAGGGCGGTTATACCGATATATCCTCTCCTAAATCTACTGACATGTCATGGCTATTTACATTAATCTGTTAATTAGCCTGCAGCCCTACCTGCGCTGCAGTGCTCTGCAGTTTCTGCAGCCAGTTCTCCAGGCGCTCCATCTTGCCTTGCAGCTCCTTGATACTATTAGATATTTACAATACCGTAACGTTAATAATCACATAGCCTGCAGGCCTACCTGTGCTGCAGTGCTCTGCAGTTTCTGCAGCCCGTTTTCCAGACGCTCCATCTTGCCCTGCAGCTCCTTGCCCTTCTTGCGCAGCAGGTTCTGGTACAGGATGATCTGCTCGAGGAAGGACTTGGGCGTGGTGTAGTTGTAGCGACGCTCGTTCTGCAGGTAGACCCGCGACATCTCGTTCACGCTGGTGTGAACGTACGCCATGAACTCCGCAACCGACGACTTCACTTCGTTCTGCAAAAGATCAAGTTTCCTTTATTTTATGTTTCATCTTATTGAAATTCCACACAATGGAATACATGGCAAACCCAGGCAGCATAGCTGATATCAGTGACAACACAAATGTACATTTACACTTCTCCTACAATACACAACTACACAATTAACTCAAATGGCTAGTGTATACTTCAAATGAAACAACAAAATTAAACCAGAAGACAAACCTTCTTGCCGGGTAGAATCCAATTTCAATCCTATACCCAGCAACAAGTAAACATCTACAACATTTACAGTAACTGTTACTGTATGAAGCTGAGAAGATTGGCTGAACTTACGGGAATCCCCTCGGTCTCCCCCAGGAAGCGGTTGCTGACGGATCTCAGGGCCTCCTGCGGCCACTCGTGGAACCAGTCGATACAGGTGCAGTTCACCACGGCCGGGAACTTACGGCTGCGCACACGCAGCGTGGTACCCACGGGCGAGAAGCACAGGACAACCTGGGGACAGGAGTTTACATGATTAGTGGCTACAGTTCACCACGGCCGGGAACTTACGGCTGCGCACACGCAGGGTTGTACCCACGGGCGAGAAGCAAAGAACAACCTGGGGACAGGAGTTTAGATGGTTAGTGGATATGCCCACAATGGTGGAACCAGTCGATACAGGTGCAGTTCACCACGGCCGGGAACTTACGGCTGCGCACACGCAGGGTCGTACCCACGGGCGAGAAGCACAGAACAACCTGGGGACAGGAGTTTACATGGTTAGTGGCTACAGTTCACCACAGCGGGGAACTTACGGCTGCGCACACGCAGGGTCGTACCCACGGGCAAGAAGCAAAGAACAACCTGGGGACAGGAGTTTACATGGTTAGTGGCTATAGTTCACCATGGCGGGGAACTTACGGCTGCGCACACGCAGGGTGGTACCCACGGGCGAGAAGCACAGAACAACCTGGGGACAGGAGTTTACATGGTTAGTGGCTACAGTTCACCACAGCGGGGAACTTACGGCTGCGCACACGCAGGGTCGTACCCACGGGGTAGAATCACAGAACAACCTGGGGACAGGAGTTTACTTGGTTAGTGGCTATGCCCACAATGGTGGAAACGGTAGGGCAGTTTAGCAGTGTATGAAGGAAGTGACTGTGCACAGGCAAGTTAAGGTGAAGAATTAAATAACAGCCTGGGGAGAGGAGTTTAGCTATTTTGCATGTTTTGTTTCAAAATCCTAATCCACATTTGTTGGACCCACCCTTACCGGGGGCGACATAGACTTTCTGATACTTATGACCCCCTCCTGCACAAGTGGTGTCTTCATAACATCACTGCTGGAGATAGAAGAGTCATTCATTCTGCAAACAAGGTTGACAGAGTTTGTCAAAAAATTTAGAGGGGTAAGTCCCTGTAGTGATAATTCCAGAGTTAGATATGAAGCGTTAGCACTGTTATATATAATCTACATCTGTTGGCAAATATTGTGAACAGAAGGAAGAAGAGTCATGGACAGGTATATTTTGTCATGTTTTTCTTTTCAAAATCCTACTCGAGGACCTTACCTTGAGGTTCTTCCTGACGCGGTCGATGAAGAACTTCCAGCAGTTCTCCCTGGAGTCAATCATTCCCATGCCCTTCACCTCATTACGAACACCTGAAATATTAAACAATATTCAAATGTTTGTCATAAGATTGTACATATAACGCTGGTTCACCTTTATCCGAGGGTAACCTATATTCGTTGTTTGTAAGAAAAAAACGTATTTAGGGATATGAATGCGTAGACGGTGGTTTCAAATCAGAACATTTTGAAAATATTGCAAATTTGAAACCACTGTCCGCAGACTTGATACTCCTAAATGTGCTGTTTTTAAAGGCAATGAATAAAGGTCACCCCACGGATAAAGGTGAACTAGCGTTACATAAACGTATAATATATGAATGTCAGTATTTCAGACCATAATTATCATAGCTGTCAGTGTTTTGTTTCTATGAGCGCTGGTTAGCGGATTCGAAGTTTCTTTTTGTGGAAGGGCAAAATACAGTCCTTTCCATTGACAAGAAACCACTGGAAATCATCGCTCATAAAAGAAAGTTGCAAATTGCAAGTAAATGGTAGAAACATATAGGGGACATACATGTACATGTGAAAATGGACAGTGATTAACATTCTTGTAAATAAGAGACTACTTCAATACTAGTATTGGTTATATCTAGACAGGTTGGGTATCAGGGATATCAAGACCACGGTTTCAAATTTGAATCTTTTCAAACTATCACAGTTTGAAACCACAGTGCGTCCACTTGATATCCCAAGCTACCCAATTCTTAAAACAATGGATATAGGCTACCCAGCAGATAAAGGTGAACTAGCGTTAAATCTGAGCATTACCTCCACAGCAATTTCAATGTGGCTTCGATCAGATCTGAACTATTCCTAATATCTACCATGTACATGTAGATGTTTGTTTGAGAGTGACAACAGTACCTACACTACATTTGCTGTGCAGTTTTCAGTATTCGTTACGCTCTAACTGGTTAAGTGTCACAAAAATGTAAAGATAAATGAGCTCAGTAAAGGCACCTACATGTATTTGTATGGTGCATATAAGACTCAGGCCTACATTTCTGCACTATATGTGCAAAACATGCATCTTGGACCAACCTGCCCCTCTGTTTAAGTCTTTGGAAGGGAGCATGCAGAAATGTTAGAATTGATTAAAAACTAGGCTTCTCATACATTATCTTCTGCTGAGACCAGCTTATTTGTAAAATCTCAGTAGAAAGTAGATGGTAAGGTTATTTTAGTACAAAGGACAGGGACATGTGCAACAGTACTAATCTGAAATACTCAGCCTTATCTTGTGCTAAGACAAGCCTATAGATCTAAAAGATTGAGGTAGAATGTCTACACAGCAAACATAATTTCAGTACTAAGTGCAGGGAAGTGGAAAATGTTAAGAGTCTTAGAAAATTAGCATACTATCTTAGTAGATTGTGCAGTAACAGCACCTGGGACAGAGACATGAACAATAATATTAAACTGAAATACTTCAAACTTCATCTTGTGCTAGGAGAAGACTGCATGTACTTGAAAGATTGAAGCAATTGCAATTTCAGAACAAAGGACAAGGAAATGTAAGCTATTAATCTAGAATACTTAAATTATCCTGTGCTAAGACTAGCTTATCCAAAGACTTTAGTCCACCTCTTACATAGATAATACAGTAACATTAAATTCAGCACCAGTGACAGGGACAATGTCTAGTCCATTGCTCTCAGACTGATGTTTCTACATACATTACAGGGGGTGACTTCTTCAATGGAGTCAGTGGATAATGATTTATTGATAAGGAGGCTTTTAATTTAAGTAGAAATGTAGTTTTTGGAGGTTTTACATGTGGTGAAAGTTCAGCAAGATTCTGGTTTGTCTGTTTGCTTGTTAACCTGTGGTAACCGTTTCCAAACATTTGTTTCTTTCAGCATATCGAGGACTTTTAAAAATGCATTTCATAACAAATCAGAAACAGTTACAGAAAGGTCTGCTCACCTCCAATGATGTTCTCCACTTCGTCATCCGGCAGCAGCTCTGCGATCTCTCCGGTGGACAGCAGGTCGTTGATGAGCACGAGGAACCGCTCGTCTGGCACCTGGGCGTCCGTCATCAGGAACATGGTGCCAATGTTCTTCAGACCCGCCTTTATGTACAGGGCTCCGATATCAAGCTGGGGAAAGGAAAAAGGACAAAGGGAGGTGAATTAATCAATTTTGAGTGGAAGGAATTCCTTCATTCCTATAAATTTTTATTGCAATACCATTTAGCCTTACTTCAGGCTAATCTTCCAGGGTTCAATAAAATATAATACAGTGCAGATATATATACAGATAACAGATTAAAAGAAACATACGCAATCATAACACAAAATGTACAGATAAAAAACAATCAACTTCACAACATCAACAAATAATGGATTACCTAAGTTTTTAAAGTGGGAATGAGGCATGTAGTACAAATTGTATTACACAATGTTGCCAAGATTCTAATTGACATTCATGAGCACATGCCACAAACCTGTTCTAGTCTTCGAAATCATGTTCTTCATGCTAATCTATTGTTCCATCCAGTAAGACTAATTTTTTTGTCCACCATAACAGATAATGGTGCTGCTGGCATACAATGTACACAATAAAACAACTGTGGCACCAATGTGTATAGTGAGCCGTGGTTTGCAGTACCTTGAGGTCTGGACGAAGCAGAAATAGAGAGAGTACGTCGATGAAGGTTAGACATCCAGGAATAAGATACACCAATTTACCTAGAATTCCTGTCGCCGCACATGCGCCCTAACTAATGTGAGAAGGCTTATTCTACAGAACCATGCCTTGGTGCTGCTGACAGTGAGCTGAAGTAAAACAAAAAGGAGAACGGGTTTGCCGTACCTTGAGGTCTGGGATACCGTATCCCTTCCTGAGAGTGATCTGGAAGACCTCCAGACTGCTGATGAAGGCAGCCAGACGGGACAGACTCTGCTTGCCGCTGCCCCCCACCCCCACCAGCAGGGCGTTACCGCGGGGAGACTCCAGGATCCGGTTGATGCGACAGCTGCAGACGAAGCAGAAAAAGAGAGAGTACGTCGATGAAGGTAAGACATCCAGTAATAAGATACACCAAAAAGATCCACCATGAGATGGTTTACTAATGTTATACAATACACCAGGGTTGTTTCCAGGACCCATCCCTCTTTCCAAGGACAAAAATTTTCTTGTTGGAACAGACACGAATTTCATCCTGTCTTTTCGGAAAAACTGATTGACAGAACTTCATGACCTAAAATTGATGTAAATTCATTTACATTGTATGTAAGCTTGAAATGGCAGATTTAAGATGAAAAATTAACAATATTGGCTCCCAAACGGCTCCCAAACAATGAGTGGGACAGAAAAAAGCCCTAAAACACACAAAAGCAAGGGAACTCACATGTGCTGCATGGCATCCTCAAACAATAATCTTTTTATGTGCTTGCCCAAGCGAAGTTAGAAAAAAACAACCTTGTCCACCCCTGTAACATTTTCTGAATCCAGAAACCCATTACAGCTAGTTTCCGACAAATTCCTGGATACGGGCAATACAACAAATATCCCATATTTAATATCCAGAAATTCAGTGCAATATTCTACACACAAAAGCAACATAAAGAACTCACATGTGCTGCATGGCGTCCTCAAACAGCACCAGGTTCATGGCAGCGTTGATCTCGTTGTAGTTGTCGAGGGCCTCGGTCAGCAGCTTGTTAAGCTCCTCCCAGGACGGCACCGGCATGTACTTGGGGTCCCCAATCCCCGTGGCGAAGTGGCAGTACATGTTGGGCTGTCGCTTGATGTCGTCCTCGTTCATGTCCTGCGGAAACCATGGCAACAGGGTCGTTTGTTTGTTTGTCTGTTTTTTCTGTGTAATGCTAAGGTCACATTTCCAAACCGGCGCCCAGCTCGGATGTTTGCAGAAATGAAAAACACATGTAAAAGTGTTACGTCAATGAAGGTTAGACATTCAGGTAATAAAGTACGCCAAATAGCAACTACAAGCAACTGGATATCTTTTACAATGCCATTCTCTGCGTTCTGTTGTGAATTATACTTTTGCTTCGGAAATTTGCCCTGGTTTGGAATTGTGACCGTAGCGTACCTGGTAAACCACCCTTGTGCGCAACAGTTTTGAACACTAGTTACAAGCTGCATAAAACCAAGCTGATATGCTTTACTTGCTCTAACACACCAGTTCCGTAACATGTAAAAGGTACCAATGTGGCTCTCCTAAAACACAGGACCTCCAGCTTTATGTCCCCTACAAGAGGACATTGCTAAACGAAGCTACAGGTACTCATTTCTGGTTGGTTGAGGAAATACTGTAGGTGCAAAGTGCCGAATTCCCAACAATACAGCATTGGGGCTTGCTGGAGATTTGAACCTAGGGCCTCTAGGTTCTATTTAAAGGTGAAATCCCTATCTATATACATACAAAGGTATAAAGCCACCATGCCACCTTCAAAGTAAATGGGTACACTTAGATTGACAACACATGGCCAATACTACACTATGAGGCCAAGGAAAGTTAGTCTATGGATGCTATCATCTAATGAACTAAAATCTAGTGCAAGGTGAATAAAATAGCTGCTTGCCATAGGTGTCATTTATTCTAATGCAGGCTGTGAACATGGTAACTTTTTTTCGCTTATTCAGTGACTTCAACTTCAACAGAATACGTGGCAGCTTGCTACCAGAAGTGGATGATACGACACAATTGTACCTCTTCTGTCACTCCCTTTACACATTCAGCAATGAAGGAGGAAAGACAGTGATCTTTGATGTCAACATTCACAACATTTAAAAGGCAAAATACAGAATATTGTACATTTTATGACAATGAAGGTTTAAGACATCCAGTTAAAAAGATACACAAAATTATAGCTTCAAACAAGCAAAAGTACTGGTTAGACTTTGGAAATGGTCAGACATTTCAGGTCGCATCCACTGCACTCTCTCAGTCCCTTGGTAGTAGTGGATGAAATCCGTAAGAAGTTAGACAATCTAGACTATTCAAATTTAGCCTGAATCTCTCTACAAATGGAAAGAAGGCTACCAAGTACTAAGTGTTCATCATAATCTCTTTTTGCTGAACTCTTGTCAGTGTCATCAATCAATTTTGACCTCTGACCTCCCGTTGAATGTTTTTCACTCTCAAGTTTCTGTATGTACGTGGTACTTTATCTCATGTTTCTTATAAAATAGAATATATGTGCCGTCTTATGTGAAATTGTCTTGTAGCATTATGTAATTTTATTTGTAGACCTACATTTGTATGTAATCAGCTTGTGCTGCCTATAGATCTGTGTAATGTACCGTAACGGTTGCGTTTTGAATATCAAATAAAATAAAATCAATTATTTACGTACCTCGAAGTACTTCTTGGCATAGTCCACCTGGAGCTTGGAGAATGCCTCCATGTCCTTGTCTTCGATGAGCTTGTCCCCGTAGACGCGAGCGGCCTCATGTAGCCAGAGCCGCACCAGGTCCAGAGGTGCCTTCACACAGTCGGGCATGGAGAACAGCATGCCCTGGAGGGGAAAAAGTTATGTCAGTGTGACATATTGCACCTCACTCCAAGAAAGGCTAATTTTTATCTATTGAAATAATGCATTAGATTGAGAACAATTAACGAATATAAACTATGAATGGTATCCTTCACAAAGCAAGCAAGCAAGCACACACACATTCTGAACATTTCAAAGTAGGAAAAATCATTTCATTTTCATCTCAATATCATGTGTGTGATCAATTTAATGTCATCTATTTTTCAATCTTTGGCACTCAGTCAAGCATTTTGTAATACCAGGTTTAGGGAGGCCCACACCCAAATTTTATCACAATTACCATTTTTGAAAGGCTGGAATTTTTATTTGTGACATCTATTTGTCATTTTGTATGGATTTCCTTGTAGTACTAAGTAAGTTTAGTATGTCCTGAAAATTTCACCCTTCTACGATATCGGGAAGGTCAAAAACTTTGTCATCAAACATGCTTCTGAAAGCATTTTTGCCCCATAGTTAAGCATTGAATTGCAGTGTCAGTGACCTAAAAATGTGATTTTTTATTTTAAGTCGTAGAAAGATGCGATTTGCACCATTTGATAAGGCTTTGGACCAAACACCATAATCAATAAGAAAAATGTCAAATTTAGACTGATTTATGCAAATTTTATGCAAATTTGGTTCACAGTATAGTTAATGATGTAGCATATCTAAGTCATATTATTAAAGTAATTAAGGCTTCCAGCGCACTTGATCAATTATGAATCCTATGTACCCACCACATACAATAATCTTATATATTATGAAGCTTCTGTGAAACCCCTAAAGCGCAGTATGTGCAGTTAAAAATGCTTATTTGTATTATGGCGCCCCCCTCCCCCCTACATGCTTAACACAGACCACTTAAGATATGGGAATATTTTCAGTTGTCAACATACTACAAAGACGAAACTTCATACCATAACAAAAAAGAACAAGTTTGTATAAGCTGTCAACTCTATTTATTCCTACCTTCAACTGTATGCATTTCATGACCTTCATAAATCATTACATATGCATATTGTACATGGTGCCCCCCTCCCCCTTGGCATAGGAAAACAACATCTCAGCCCTGACATTCACAGTTTGAAGGGTGGCTGGGATCAGAATGGTGGAGAAAAGTACAAAACCACAAGTTGAACAAGTACAGCATAATTAACTATGCATTTTATGACCTTAATAAATCATTATATATGCATATTGTGCATGGTGCCCCCCTCCCCCTTTACATATAGGAAACAACATCTCAGCCCTGACATTCACAGTTTGAAGGGTGGCTGGGATCAGAATGGTGGAGAACAGTACAAAACCACAAGTTAAACAAGTACAGCATAATTAACTATGCATTTCATGACCTTAATAAGTCATTACATATGCATATTTTACATGGTGCCCCCCTCCCTCTTGACATAGGAAAACAACATCTCAGCCCTGACATTCACAATTTAAACTGTGGTTGGGATCAGAATAGTAGAGAAACAGTACAAAACTCCATATCTATCGAGTACAGCATAATCAACTATGCATTTTATAACCCTATATGCAATAAATGAAATGAAAGCTGACAGTGGAATGTCAGCCTCAGCATCGTTTCTCCTAACGGCCGTGAGAAGAATGCCATCTTCATTATATGCTACAGAAGCAAGAGGTAAGTAGTCCTCAACATCATCATGTTTTTTTATGTTTTCTTTTACATTTTGTTTGCTGTCAGAGAATAAATCCTGCCAGAGTCAATGGTGTTCATCCCCAATCAGGGTAGTTCAGCCCAAAGCTGAAATTCCAGTTCCAGGCCTTTCATTTCTGATACTTTGCGATGGTTTGTGACGAGTTCGCTTTATTATATTGTCTAAACAAGCTGTCTTTTCTTCCATCTTTCGTCACAATCACATGCTTGTCTTTTCTTCTTTCTTTCATGATTCCTCTTCCTTGTAGCTTTGTCTTAGTTGTCCTTCTTTCAAAGGTTCTTCACAGTGTTTTCATTCCTCTGTCCTTTCCTGGCAGTATACATAGCACAGAGTTTTTCTTGTCGTGCCAGCCAGGTGGCTGGATTATCATGCTTTCACCTTACCATATTGTTTCGTCATGTATTGTAGTTCTTCACTGATTTGCTGTACAGTACTCAGTGCGACCACCAATTTGCATTTTGAACCAAAACTTTTGCAGTGCAGAAAATTGTGTCCAATCCTCCAAACTCATGTAGCCAACAGAGCAAGATGCTGTGTCTGTCATGAAGTTGTTTTGTTTGAAATGATTCGATGTTTCTTGCATGAATGATTTCTCCTTTATCTTTGAACTTGACACTGGAATATTGTAGCTCTAAAAGGTCAGCTTAGCTGTTGTCATTTGGGTAGATTCCAGCAATATATACCTGTAAGTGTAACATTAAAACAAAATCTTTACCTTCCAAACATAGTCATATCTTATTCCAGCATGACTAAAAGTACTAAAATTAAAATTATTAAAATACAATGAAAGCATAAATTTCAAGTCAAAATTGTTTCAAATTCTATTTTGATAGGTAATGGATCCCGTCTCATCTTGGTTCACAAAACTTTATTAGAGTCTACCTCATACGTTGAATCACATACACCATGCTACGAAGCCCCCCTCCCCTTCAACCATGCTTGTCAACATAGGCACATTGCGTGAAAAAGGCAAGTCTATCGATGTCAAATATCATTCTAAGATAAATCTGAACCCCACATCCTTCCTAAAATTCATATTTTGCTACCAAGACTGCGTTAAAAAAACGATAGTTACCGAAAATATCCGCGTTGAATCACCGTCCGTGAGGGGGGAGGGTCGGCCGGGAGCCGTGAATTGGGTCACCGAAGAATTTTCCGCGGCCTTTGGGACGGCAGCTCGCAAACATTTTTCAACGGAAATACATGAAACTCCGTCAGTATGTCCCCTGATATGTTATCTGTCGACTGTAAAATCATATTTTCCGAAAATTAAGAGATGTCAAAAATACAGCGAAAATACGTCGATGTATTCTCATCCACTTCGCTTTGGGCATGGAACTTCCGCGACTGTTCAGTGATGAAGGGATATGACGTAATCCTGACTGTTGGCTTTACAAAGATCACTTCTGATTGGCTGTATTTGTATTTACCGCGAGGCGCCGACGAATCAAAGAAAGAGTTACATTTTCGCCTGGTGCACGGGTTGAACCCGGAAGTGCAGGACGCAGCGATGAAAACTGGGTCACGGGCGGGCGGCGCGTAAACCATGGGCGCGCGGACACTTTTTATCGATTTTTAAACTGAGATATCATTAGTTTGCGTTGCCGGAGAAATGTGAAAATAAGTGTGCTAGATAAACTTTTTACGCTGATTCAGAAAATGCTATCGAAATTGCCGTGAGGGACGCCAATAAAGAGATATTTGTTTCTAAACATGCCACATCTGTTACCGAGAGTAGTGTGGGCCTCCCTACCAGGTTTTCAGGAAATGAGCAGCCCTGGCAGTATTTTAGAATAATAATTGTTCTATGCAGTAATCATACTTTAAACTGATAGATAACTAGAAATGCTACAAAGCCCCACCTGGAAGATGTTGGAGAGGTCCCTCAGGTTGAAGACGTAGTGGAACTTGATGGCCGTCGGAAGGAAAGAGGCGGTGATCTTTGAGTGCAGTCCGAGCGCCGCGTTGACCAGCGTCGGGGCGGCCTTCTGCACGGAGGTGACAAAACCGTTTTGCGTCAGGTGCTGCGAGAGGATCTGGGAGTAGATGTGTTGTAGGGCGTCCAGGCCGGGGAAGCTGTGAAAGAGAATGAGAACAAAAATGGTTTTATTATTACGTCATTCGTTGCAGGACACAACATACAGGAGCTGTTACAGTAGTTTTTGTTGGCTAAAATGCAGTACGCTTTATAGTGAAAAGTAATCTAAAATCAATAAATATATACCTACATATTAAACTAAACATTACAAGCCTATTAGTAATAAAACTCGTTTTATTCATATATATGCATACTCCGGCTGGTGCTAACACTTTGTTGTTAAGTAGGTCGACCAGGTTAGGTCTAGGTCCCTTTTCCAAACCGGGTTCCTGTCGGGATCTTTGTGGAAACGAAAGATAAAAGTGTTTATCAAGGAAAATGCACACAAATTATGCTCTACTTTTCTAAGTTCTGTGTCCTTCATTGTCTTTTATAACTTATTTTTAGTTTCCGAAAGCTACCCGGCCGGCCCTTGGGTTGGGAAATGGGACAACCAATATCTGGTGGCTCTGCATTTGAATTGCATTATAATCTTGTATTCAGACCTGAGGGCGAAGATGCAGAAGTGTCGCTGCAGGCAAGGGTTGATGGTGAAGCTTCCCGCCGTGGGGTTCATGCAGGCCACGTACTGGCAGTTCGTTCGTTCATTCATTCATTCATTCACTCATTCATTCATTCATTCACTCATTCATTCATTCATCTAGCAGTTCGACATTCGAATTGAGTTACCTGAGTGCAAAGACGCAGAAGTGTCGCTGCAGGCGAGGGTTGATGGTGAAGCTTCCTGCCGTGGGGTTCATGCAGGCAACGTACTGGCAGTTTGTTCGTTCATTCATTTCCTCATTCATTCATCTAGCAGTTCGAAATTTGAATTGCGTTATCTGGTGTTCATACCTGAGTGCAAAGACGCAGAAGTGTCGCTGCAGGCGAGGGTTGATGGTGAAGCTTCCTGCCGTGGGGTTCATGCAGGCCACGTATTGGCAGTTTGTTCGTTCATTCATTCATTCATTCATTAGCAGTTCTACATTCGAATTGCGTTACCTGAGTGCGAAGACGCAGAAGTGTTGCTGCAGTCGAGGGTTGATGGTGAAGCTTCCTGCCGTGGGGTTCATGCAGGCCACGTACTGGCAGTTTGTTCGTTCATTCATTCACTCAATCATTCATTCATCTAGCAGTTCGACATTCGAATTGAGTGACCTGAGGGCAAAGGCGCAGAAGTGTCGCTGCAGGCAAGGGTTGATGGTGAAGCTTCCCGCAGTGGGGTTCATGCAGGCCACGTACTGGCAGTTTGTTCGTTCATTCATTCACTCATTCATTCATTCATCTAGCAGTTCGACATTTGAATTGCGTTATCTGGTGTTCATACCTGAGTGCGAAGACGCAGAAGTGTCGCTGCAGGCGAGGGTTGATGGTGAAGCTGCCTGCCGTGGGGTTCATGCAGGCCACGTACTGGCAGTTTGTTCGTTCATTCATTCATTCATTCACTCATTCATTCATTCATTAGCAGTTCTACATTCGAATTGCGTTACCTGAGTGCGAAGACGCAGAAGTGTCGCTGCAGGCGAGGGTTGATGGTGAAGCTTCCTGCCGTGGGGTTCATGCAGGCCACGTACTGGCAGTTTGTTCGTTTGTTCATTCATTCACTCATTCATTCATGTAGCAGTTCGAAATTTGAATTGCGTTATCTGGTGTTCATACCTGAGTGCGAAGACGCAGAAGTGTCGCTGCAGGCGAGGGTTGATGGTGAAGCTGCCTGCCGTGGGGTTCATGCAGGCCACGTACTGGCAGTTGTGCACATCCTTCAGACTGAGCTTCACCCGGTCGTACCAGTGGCTGTAGTCCATGTGCTGGCGGATCAGCGTGTGTGGCTGGGAAAGTGGAAACAAATGATATGTATACAGATTTTTAATTATTTCTTACAATCCTACAGTAGCCTGGTCGAGACTTGCGTGGGTCTCCTGCACCTCACCCCACCTCCTTGCAGAATAGGAATTGGGCAGCAACGACTCTCGCAAGAACTAGGTCAGTGTGAGCAAGATAGACTGATGGCCATCGAAAATTTGAAGGTATGTGTGTTCACCTTTAAAAAGTAGTCACTGCTTGATGAAAATTCTATTAACTGTGTACATACGTGACTGATTAATCTCTTCAACATTTCCAGATTCTGAAGAAGACTCACCTGCACAGTGAAGTACGTGTCGACCTCCGGCATGTTCATGTCATCGATGAAGTAGATGAGCCTCTTGTTGCCGGGCGGTCCGTAGTTACGACCCGCCTTCTTCTCCAGGGGCTTCTCCAGGACAGCTGTGGGAAGGGGAGGTTTTTTTTAATGAAATGAGGCAGGGCTCAAAATACCACATGCATATGCAGGTTAGTGCAGGTAAAATTGGAGCTGTGCACTGCCAGGTATTTCCGGTGTCTACCTGCACCTAACCTGCACTGGTCCTTGTATTGGGTTTCATACATCAATGTCCTATGATGTAGGTGTATGAGTGGATTGTAATCAGCTGCATTGACTGTTAACACCCTATTAAGTATAAAAGAAAAAAAAATAGCAATGGTTCCTCAACAATTTTAGTATGATCCATACTTCCTAAAATCATAGTGTAAACTAAGGTAAAATTTGTCTGGTGCAGGTAATTTTTAATGTTACCCTTACAAGTGTAGGTATGGAGAAAAAGTATTTCAAGCCCTGTGAGGCCTGAAGCAGACTTGATCTCTTGCCTGCAGGCCTCGAAATTCACTTTAGGGATTAGGTGCACTGGTGCACCAACCTACAAAAATTAGGTTAACCAAAACACATAGAAGAATGTAGAATGTCTGAAAAACCTAATTGCAAACCTTACTGCAGCTACTCTTCTGAGAAGAATATCATTGCAAAATTACGACAAATTAAATCCAATTTCTGTTGTAATCTATAATGCTACGGTATATGTTTCTAAAGACAAATTCATTGCTGTTTTTAGGGATCAGCTTTTAAATTTTTTGCAAATTTGACGCAAAGTTTAAAAGAGAAATAATCAACGTGTGTGTGAAAAATCGGACCCAGAAGTTATGGCTTCCAACATTTTTATTTGACCTTTGATCTCCAACCTACACTCTGAGTTTCCTCAGTTGATTTTGTTAGTTTTCTGTTTACTCATTGTACAAGATTTGTTGCTTATGTTTTGTATTTATTGCTCATGTATTGTAAGACTCCAGGAAGAATAGTGATACTACATTTAGTATCACTAATGGAGATGCAAATAAAACAAACAAACAAACAAACTTACTCTGCAGCATAGCGGAGGTTGTGTAGAAGTTGAAGGGGACGTTGGCGACCATGTAGTCCTCGCTGAGGCCGTTGAGTTTGTCCCCAACCAGCACAGACTTGCCCAGACCGGCGTTTCCGACCAGCATGACCGGACGCCGGTTCACCATCAGCATGTCCATGAAGAACCGGATACGGGTGGTTTCCGCGGTGTGTACCAGGACAGCCTGGGGCATGTGAAAAGACATGAGAAAAATCATGAACTTGGTAATTCGTCAAACTCTTCTTTTATTTGATATTAATTCGTAAAACTTATTTGTCATTGGGATAATCTCTCAATACATACATCAGTACATTTCCATCAATTGAAGGTGTATGGTACATAGTACATGATGCATAAACACTGTTTATTACACAATAAACAGTTTCTTTAAGACAATTAGACCTTTATACCGTGTTTCTTACATGTATGTTGAATAAATGTAGTATGTTGTGTCTTTCAAGTAAAACAGGGTTACCTTTACCCATCAAACCAGGACAGCATATAGGGGGTGCAGACAATTAAAAAAAGCGAATGCTCAGCAATTGGTCAGATGTGCCAAGAAGTTTATATCACCCAGTTTAGTGGTTGCTGGAGTGCATGTATATATATGGCCTCCTTTATAGCCAGAAAGAATAAAAAAGGAAGTCATAACGCGTGGTTTCCGCAGTGTGCACCCGGACAGCCTGGGGGTGCAGACATGAGAAAAATCATGATCTCTTTCCAACTCTGAATTGAGAACGTTCATCTTTCAGAAAAATTACTAACCAGGTAAACATCTGAGGCTCATGATCTTACATTTTGATGCTATACTTCAACCTAAAACAGGGACACTAAAGATAATAATCATCAAATCGTTCCGTTCCAGTACTGCAGCCAGGCCACGGCCTTCTCATTAATTTCTAGCAGATCCCAGTAGGAGATGTTGGGGCCAGATACGCAGTCCTGTGTGATATATCCCGTAGTTTGGGTAGGGTGACTACAATGATACTCAGCTGAGTTCACCTGTCCCCATTTCAGTAGATTGTCTCTGGTCCTACCTACTCTGCACCTTGCTCTGTTCAGGGCCACCCATTCCCTGCTGGGTAGGTGAGTGCCATGAGGAAGGGACTCACAAGGGGTCTGGAGAGCTTCATTTGGTTTAAGAGTGCTGGAAGCTTTCCAGCAATCTAGTCTGTAAAAACAATGAAATGATTTGAAGCAATGGAGTTCCTCCACACCTGTAGTGGGATGTCTGGATCCAGCTCGAACTTGGCCACCTTGTCCTGCCAGGGAAGGAACTTCTTTGTCTCCTGATCGATGAAGTAGTCGAACACCGTGCCCTGGGATGGGAACTTCACCGTTTTGAACTCCGTGGCCCACCACTTGCTGAACTCCACACGGTAGTCAGTCAGCTGTGCAGGGAAAGGAGATGTTAACGCCATGCAGGAAATTGAGACTCAATGCAGAGAGCTTTTAAGAGGACAACCAAGCAATGACAGAATGGACCATGATTCATTAACGTCCTATCTTGAAACAAGTTGTTCTTTGAACTTCAAGTTTCTTTGACACAATTCTAGAGGAGTTACGTAGCAAAGCCACAATACTAGCTACCAAAAAAGCAAATGTGATTAGTTGAGACATTTCGAGGACTAGGGCTGTGAAAAATGCTGAAAAATATGACATCCACCACAATCCAAGACCAGAGGATGCAAACACACAAATCCACGGACCTGATCTTGGAAGAGCGACCCTCCGAAGGCCCAGACGGCGGCGAAGACGAAGTAGAGTTCGTAGAGCTCCTTGTTACAGTCGGGCGGAGTGTTCTCCGGAGTGAGCAGGCACTCGAGCAGGTGGCACAGCATCTGCACCATGCTCATCTCCGGGATGGGGATGATCTTCTTAAACCTAGCAGCAAAATGGTGCAGATATTCATATCGGGTTTGGATCATGGAGTTTATTCTGATAGTATTACTGGAGCCCCTAAGTCTATGTCTAAGGGTGGGGATGATTTTGTTTTTCTTTTTCAACTCATCTAGGAGTTTTAATTCTTGTGACGTTAGCAGGTAAAAAAAACAGCTACCAGACTTATATATTATGTATATTATATCAATATGGCTGTGCCAGTACAAGGAAACATCAACATCGGGGATTATCTGATTATACCTTTAACATTTAACAAGACAAGAAAAGTATATGATAAAAATATATCTATTTTTTTATTATTTATCTTAAAGATTTGAAAATTATCTCAAATAGGGAACAACCTATATCAGAACAAAAATAAAGAATGCTATACAACGAAAGCCATAATGACAATAGATGAGTGACACTTAAATTTACTAAAAAGGTCAAATACAAGACTTCTGAGCAGTACTAGTGGGTGGGTGACTTTGAACCAAACTAGAGTTTGAGCATAGAGTTACAAAGCACAAGCTTATCACTAAGAGCAGACATAGGCTAACTGCAGAGCAGGCTAACGCTATCCCAGCCACCACTGATACCTGCTCAGCCTGGTCCTGATGGCCATGTGGCAAATGGGAACATTGGTCACATCAGTTAAAAGTTTCAAGAATGAATCTAGCCTAGTTTTTACATGTAATCACCTGTTATGTCATGATCAATCCTTCCAAAAATGTGGTAAATCTCAATGAATATACATCAGAAACTTTTTATAAACCTATAGCTTTCAAATGATAGATGCTTGTCGTACGCGTAAAAAGATTGTATGTTATATGTTGTTTGTACGCACCTGGCTTTCATGGCCTCCAGACAGGTGGGCAGATACTTGTCAAACAGGATGGTGAGGTTGGCTCGCTCTGACTGGACCTCCCGCGTGTCGATCCAGCTGGTCACCACACTAACGGGAAAAATGAAGTTGTTTTTTTCGGTAACTTGATGCTTTGATAGATGTAGGTTATGCCAAACAAGTCATTAAGGAAAATTGTGCCTTTTTATAATTAGTTTGCATATATTTTCTATATAAGATGAGTCAGTAACTGAAAGCTACATGGATTTTTGAAAAGGGCTATTTTTCTTGAAATAAAGAGTAATGAGTTAGGGATTAACACTATATATTAATATATAATATATATCATATTTTAATCATGAATCACGGCCAAGATGTGAGCACTGACATACATAAAAAAAAGTTTCTCAGATATTAGGAATTACACAACATGATCATTTGAACTCTATTTCAAGTTTTCAAGCTGTTAGATAATCATTATAAATTGGTGCTCTGTAAAGAAGTAGTTAAAAAGTGCCTAGGTAGCAGTTAAAACTCACGGGTTCCAGCCCAAGTCCTGGGGGTTGATGTACAAGATGCCAGCGCGAGACACTGTTGCGGGCGTGGCCGTCTTCAGATGGCTGATCTCGAACACCAGGCGCATGGTAGGGTTCAGCGGGATGCGCTCGTTGCTAGCCAGGGTCAACACCTAGCAACAGAACAATGTCATCAATTATCACACCGTTGAGTAAACAGAAAAAAACATTCGTTATCAATCAAATTAAAGTTCATTTTTCTTTTCGATATGACCAATAAATTTCTAATTCTTATTTCATTGGGTAATTTTGTTTTCAGTTGTTTTTAGTTTGGATATGACCATTATTATTTCTACTGTATTACATGGGTCTATACCATATTGTATGATAATCTTTATCATGAATATACAGTTACTTGAACAGTTACTGTGGTATCTTATCTTCAAAGTTTTTCACACCATCTTCAACATGGGATCAATGTCACATTGTATTTAATTTTTTTTTTACCATAATGATGGTACACAGTGTACTTAATTCTAACATTGGTGTTATATACCTTATGTAGTTCAAGTAGTGATAACTTATCTTAAACCACTGAATAACAGGTTTTTTCCCCACCTTGTTGTCGTCCATGACAGTGTTGAGGGACTCGATCCACATGGGGTCAATGTCTCCGTCCAGAACGATCCACTTGGGCCCGTCGCTGGTCAGGTTGGCCAGGTCGCGCATGATCGTAGAAAACAGCCCGTCCTTCCACTCCCTAGTCGCCGGGTTGATGATACCGAAAAGCTCGTCATTCGTCACGGCCTTCGGATTCAAGTCGACCATCATCGGCTTTCGCTTCTGGTTGGCGTAGGTCTTGATTAGGGTCCTGATGACCTGTGATAGATAGTAAAATACAATTATATACATTGTATTAAACATAACATAACAGTCATTTTTTATACACCTATAAGAGTTATACAGTGGAAGCCAGTTAATTGCACAACGGATAATTGCACACTTCTGTTAATTGCACAAAATCCCAAAATCCCATGGTGGTGTGGCCCAGCTTAATAACTTCGCTTTGTTGCACCATTCGGATAATTGCACGAAATGCACTGGCAAATGGGGTGTGTATTTAAGCGGCTTCAACTGTATTTTTAGATTGTGACCATCACTCGCGCTATATCGCTTACGTTTCTGACTAGCTTGCACGTTTCCTTAGTCTCTTGCCAGTCCCTGCACTTTGCAGGATGAATACCAGAAGTGCCTGACAGATAGCAGCTTAAGTCAAACTGAGTTTAACATGACATTGTATGTTGGTCTACCATCAAAATCCATATGTATTGTCTCTGTTTTTGTCAGCAGGGCTAGCCCTTTTTAATAGCCATAGGCTAGTTGGGCAGCCCTGGCTGTATGTTCTAACCAGCCAAACCAATAAATGTTGGTCTACCACGCCTGTTTGCTTTTTGGTACATTTGTTAGTTAGTTGGTTTCCCTACCTGACTCTTCCCTGTCCCTGCATTGCCCAGCACAAACAGAGTGTCTCACTACAAGGAATTCATCAAACTGTGTGTGTACTATTACTATGTTAGTTTTTATCTAGACTGCCTGACTCTGTATGTTTGTATGTACCAGCAAGAACCAGCAGCTTGTCAAACTGAGTTTAAGTGTTGGTCTACTGTGACTGTTTGTGTGTTTGTCTTTAGTTAGTTGGTTTCCTTACCTGACTCTTGCCTGTCCCTGCATTGCCCAGCACGAACATGGAGTGCTTCAGAGCCAGCAATTCATCAAATGTTGGTTTTTATCAAGACGTACTCTGTATGTTTGTAACTATGTATTTTCATTGTTTGACATGTCTTGTTCTTCCTACCTGACTCTTGCCTGTCCCTGCATTGCCCAGCACAAACATGGAGTGCTTCAGAGCCAGCAATTCATCAAATGTTGGTTTTTATCTAAACTTACTGTGTCTGTTTGTATGTACTTTCATTGTTTGACATGTCTTGTTTTTCCTACCTGACTCTTGCCAGTGCCTTCATTGCCCAGCACAAACATGGAGTGCTTCAGACCCAGCAATTCATCAAATGTTGGTTTTTATCTAAACTTACTGTGTCTGTTTGTATGTACTTTCATTGTTTGACATGTCTTGTTTTCCCTACCTGACTCTTGCCAGTGCCTGCGTTGCCCAGCACAAACATGGAGTGCCTCACAGCCAACAGCTCATCGAACTAAGTTTGAGTGTTGGTCTACTGTGACTATTTGAATTTTTGTGTGTTAAACTTTGTCGTTTACTTAGTTGGTTTCCTTACCTGACTCTTGCCAGTGCCTGCGTTGCCCAGCACGAACACAGAGTGCCTGACAGCCAACAGCTCGTCGAACTGAACCACCTTCAGGACGAAGTTATCCTCTGGCTGAAGCTTCAGGTCCGTGGTGGACTTCTTCACCAGAGCCTCAAGGTCCAGGTCTCGCTTGCGAGGCACGTCCAGCGCCGGGAACAGGTCGCCGATCAGGCCCATGAAGACAGGAACGTCGTCCGTCACGATCTTCGGGAGGTTGAAGTCACGCAGGGCTCTCATCAGAACCTATGGGTGTACGGGGTATAGTCGGTTATACGAGGTATGTATGTATGGCGTGACGCAATTTGTAAAGCACTGACACCGTGCAGAAAGTAAATGTATTTGTATGAAATATCGTCATGTAAAGTTTGTATTAAGTGCAGTTTGCCTTAAGTTTTTTAGTTACAAGGCTTCAAGTGCATGGCGTGACGCATGGCGGCGTGATGCAATTTGAAAAGTGCTGATGCAGTGCAAAAAGTAATAATTATATTTTGTAACAGTGAAATATCATCTAACTTTGTGTAAAGTGCAGTTTGCATTGATTTATGTTTTTCTGTGTTACAAGGCTTCAAGTGCTGCATCCTGTTTGGGACCTACAAGCTGTCTGGAACCAAAAGTTGTTGAGTAGACTGTCTGTTAACAAATTTAGCTCCATGTTTAAGTGCATTCCTAGTTAAGATGACATTGCAACACTCGAAGCAAAACAGTTTTAGTCTCCTGGACAGGTGCAAAAATATATCAATGACAGGTACACACTATGTGCATGAGGACTACTTGCATTTTGATATCTACTGTAATTCACTTTGAATGTCTTCTCGGTACCAAACTTTCATGGTCTGAGAAAATTTAAGTTGTTCTCGGAACTAAATGTTCACTGTGGCGGCAGGTGCGCATTAAAAAAGTCTCATGTATTATTTGTTATCAGTAATGATAAGTTCATGTTACAGTCATCACCGTGAAAACCGTGAACATAAAAGTATGTTGAAAAAATCAGGTATTACAGTTAGTTTCAGCTCCTTCCAGACATGTACTCTACAACAACCTATGACACTACAACTAGTAAACTACAGTATATGCAGTTTTAATCAGTTATCCAAGAAGCAAATTCAGCTTAAGTTGATGTGTTTATCAGCTGTCCTACGAGACTGTGCAAAGTTTAGCCAAAAGTGACGGCCAAGTTTTCTAAGGGCACTCCGTCGATTTTACAGTTGCCCTGTCTACCACTGGCCCAGGGTTGTAGCCAGCACCTGTCCTTCAGTCCTTTGAAGGAATTTTGCAGCTGGGGACTGAAAAAAGTTTTCCCCATTCCGTCCCCAGGGACAGACAAAAATTGATATGTAAAGATATAAAAAAAACTGAAACCCATGTGTTCTTCCTCACCAAAACAAAAGACATTGAACAGCTTAGTCTACAAGCAAAATATTCACCTCAAAATGCAGGAAATAGTGTTTCAGAGGGTCAAGGTTTCAAAATTTTCAGGGACCCAGACCCCCTAGATATGACGTGCAACATTACGCCATGCCTTCGGTGCTCGATAGGATTCCCATTCAAAATCGAGGGGACTGAAAATGATTTCAGGCTGGCTACAACCCTGCACTGGCCACTGGTCACCTGTTTGGAGTGTTTGTTATGAGCTATAAGGTAATGATTTCGTGACGGCGGCAGGTGGTCCAAGTTCCTTGAGGGAGGCTTGGGTGAGGAAATAAAGGGAAAAAAACATGCAGACATGCAGCATTATATATTAATCATACAGCTGCCAGTCTCCTACACAGCATGTCTGCGCCCCATACAATATACCTTGGAGAGGCTCTGCTAAACACGTGTGGGTTTGTGTATGTGAAATATTTAATGAATTATAAATTATAAACTGGGCTGAGGTTTCTACTTTTGTGGGCGCAGTCTCTAACCAACTGTCGGCCAATCAGAGAATCAGCTTTGCCTAAAGAAAGCATTTACTAATAGGCAATACTCTGATTGGCTGAGAGCTGGTTAGAGACCACATTCACAAAAGTGGAAACCTCCGCCTAGTTTAGTAAAGCCTCTCCAACTGTATGGGTCACGGACAAGGCTCTGTGTAGGGGATTGACAGTGACAGGACAGTTATTTTTTGTCGTGTCTTACCAAATTCTGACCAAGCTGGATGTGTGTGAGCAAGCATGAAGAGAGAGATTGTGAGAAGGCAAAATGCAAGCGTGAGTTAAACATGCTGACAAAAGTTGCAGGTAAACTATTTCATTGTATTGTAACTGTTTGTTACAGCAACTACAAATAGTGTTCAAGTGACTGGTGCAAGAAAATGCTCAAATAAATGGCAATGCCTGGCAACTACATTTAACCTAATGTTTGCAAGAACGACTCTTAGTTTAACAGTTTGTCTGTGTTGGTTAAGAATGAATATTGTTGATTAAAACGGCTACAATATATTGCTGTGAAGCTTAACCAAAAAGCATCTCTACAAGTTGCAGTAAGCTGAAATCACATGAAAGTAACATTTTGCAAAGTGGCAAAAAGAGCTGCAGGTGCATACCACAGGCAGAAATGCATGTGAGCAAGGGAACAATCATGCAATTTAATATTGATATCAAACAACATAGACATCACATGTTTTTCCTGATCAGGACATTGGGACTAGTTGAACAAGTCATGTGACTCTAGTGATACAGGTGTATTGGGAATCAATGAATAACATGTCAAAGATTTTGACAGGTCTTTTCACCACAAACATTTACAAATTGGAGTCTAAGCAGCTATGATAGTAGTTTCAATGGTACCCTGTCAGCTGTCATCATTAGGACTTTGACTATTGAGGATGCAGGGCTCGAAATACCACCTGCACATGCACGTTAGTGCAGGTAAAATTGGAGCTGTGCAGGTATTTCTGGTGTCTACCTGCACCTAACCTGCACTGGTCCATATACTGAGTTGATACATAAATGTCCTGTGATGTAGCTGTATAAAGATTGTCATTAGCTGCATTGACTTTTACTACCTATTAAGTACAAAAGAAAAAATAGCAATGGTTCCTGAACTATTTTAGTATGATCTAAAATTCCTAAATTCAGAGTGGTGCAGGTAAACTTTGTCTGGTGCAGGTAATTTTTAATGTTACCTGCACCAGTGCAGGTATGCAGAAAAAAGTATTTCGAGCCCTGGGATGAAACAAGTCATTACATGGGTCTGCCTATAGGCAGCTTTGGGCTGGTAGCGGCAGACCCTACATGTGTATAGCAGTTACATCATTTTATGACAAAAGTTCATCAGTTTCTACACACATTAGCTGAAGCAATCATTAGTCTTGAATCATGCAGCCTTCCATGACCATAACAACTGACTGAAGTAATGTTAACCAACAGGACATAAATGGGAAGAAGTGGCAGTAAACTGACCTGGTCTTCAGGGCGTGTGGGGTCGCCACGTTTCAGGGCTCCAGCCACCACCAGCACAGACTTGATGGCACGCAGACCCCAATCATAATGGTCCTGGAGAAATGGAAGGGAAACTTATAATCACATTGCTTATAGTTTGAATTGCTTTTATTGTTCAAGGGTTTAAAACCTAATCTTCTCAAGATCTTATTCCTTGTCACTGACAAAAAGTAGTGGGTGCTAACTGAAACGTTTAACAGTTTCCAAAATCATATAAAGACAGTGCTCGAGTAACTACAACATGTATTTGGCGTGTATTAAGTCATGTACATTGTACCGGTATCTGCTGGCTTGATAATGCAATAAAGTAATGATGTGTCTCAGACCTAGGTCAAAGACAAATAATTGGAGGTATGTGTTTATGCCTTTCTAACTGTCATTGTTTGAAGAATATACTATGATAATCATTATCTAAGTTGATATAAAACTAAAGGCTCATTGCTTTAAATGCTGTGATGAATGCTTGATATACAATACACAAGCTGTATACACACAAATAATCTGATGTAGCTGCAGAAGACCCACCTGTTTAGACAGCAGCTCCTTACAGAGGGAGTACAGCAGAGTGAGTACAGCAGAGTGAGTACAGCTTCTTACAGAGGGAGTACAGCAGAGTGAGTACAGCAGAGTGAGTACAGCTCCTTACAGAGCGAGTACAGCAGAGTGAGTACAGCAGAGTGAGTACAGCAGAGCGAGTACAGCAGAGTGAGTACAGCTTCTTACAGAGGGAGTACAGCAGAGTGAGTACAGCAGAGTGAGTATAGCTCCTTACAGAGGGAGTACAGCAGAGTGTAACAGCTCCTTACAGAGCGAGTACAGCAGAGTGAGTACAGCTTCTTACAGAGCGAGTACAGCAGAGTGAGTACAGCAGAGTGAGTACAGCTTCTTACAGAGCGAGTACAGCAGAGTGAGTACAGCAGAGTGAGTACAGCTCCTTACAGAGCGAGTACAGCATGATAAACAGTAGACCCACCTGTTTAGACAGCAGCTCCTTACAGAGGGAGTACAGCGTGATGAACTTCCTGGCCAGCAGACGGGCGTCCATGAAGCCCTCGGCCACCAACATGATCTCAGCAATCAGCTCAAAATCAGGCACCACCATGGCACAGGGCCTGCGGGAGGGACAAAAATCAGTTTATACTCATTTTGGGGGGGCCCTGTGTTAGATTTTACACATTGAAATGAAATAAAACAAGTTTTTATACAATCATACAGTGACATGAAAATAGAAAAATTACATACAATAGATAAAATTAACGAATAACAATAATGGTAATAAAAATAGTAAAATGAAAATAACAATGATGATAATTACAAATGAATACAAAGCATAGTTTAATCCGTTCCATGTTATCGTTGTGGAGGTCAAAGGTCAGGCCAAGTTGTACATTTGATTTTAAATGCTCTAAACCAAAACGGATTTTACCAGATGAATGGCATTTTCTGAGACCAAATCTCGGTTTAGAATAAGCAATATACATGTATGTTACAATTTGCAGTTACTGTAAGGTTTTAACAACAAAACTTAGTCTTCTGTAGGGTACAAGAACTTTACTTGAAAGTAGAGTGAGAAAGAGAGAAAGTGTGTGTACATGTATGTGTGAGACAGAGAGAGAAAGAGAGAGTGTCTGTGTGTGGGGGGGCGGGGTGTTAGACAGAGAGAGACAGAGAAAAATTGTGGTGTTCAGCACCAAGGACAGATCCTTTGTTGTATTCTGTATTTCTGTAGGAATATCCACCGCTAGTACCACATCCTTACCTGAAGAGAGACTTGAGGTTCTCCGGCAGCTCGGTCCTGCCAGCGTACCCTGGGTTCATCGTGATGAACATGCCCACAGTGGGCACCAGGCTGATGTCCTCTCCCATGAAGTCAAACCTGAAGAGGCAAGTATAAACTTAAGTTAACAAGTTTTCTGTTAATTCAAATATTAGATAGTTTGTTGCATGAATTGGATCACAATTGATTTGTCACTGCTGTGGACACCCAAACATGGTCATGCAAGCAGAGGCAGACCACGCAAAACATAATTATGTACATCAACTTTGTGAAGATACGGGCTGCTCGGCTGAAGAACTGCCCAACTATGGAGGATAGGGAAGGATGGAGGAAGAGAGTCATGGCCATCCGTGCAACCAGCACGCCCGGATGATGATGATTGATTTGTCATTTATTTTAC